>NC_056523.1:330146899-330301363 GCF_019175285.1 Sceloporus undulatus | reverse complement strand
ACATTTTGTTTATCCCAGATTGTTTTCTGTCACCTCCCAATATGGTCAGACTTTTTATACCAGCTCCCCAAGTCAGTTTATTTTAATCCAATATAAAATCAGAACAGGAACAAAATCTGGGACTTTTCAGTCATTTTGAATGCATCTGGTGTTACTGCAATCCTAGAACTTAGTAGAATGGAGGAAAAATTATGGGGACCAGAAGTCTTATTAAGAAAGTAAAATTTTCCCAGTTCAGTATGCAAAGCAGCTTCCAATAGTCCAAACAAACAGAGGAAACAATTCCCAGTACAAAAGCATAATTAAACTGTCAAAAAATTAAAACAATTTAAAAAAGGAATCAATAAAAGACATCAAATAAAAATCCAGCATTTTATACATGGCCCATAGCCCCTATAAAAAAAATCAATTCTCAACCATCTGCTGGAATAAAAAGGCCTTCAGTATGGAAAGATGGTAAGGAGGGCACCATGGGATCTATGATGGAACCCAAAGACATCCTTTGGTGGAACCCAAAAGTGTATTTCAACATGCTTGCAATAGAACTGTCTTGCATTCCACAACATGGTGCAAGAAATGTAAGGATGAATCCTGTAGAGTTCTTCCACTTGCAGACCTGCTTGAATGAAAGGAGGTGTAAGGACTTCTCTTGAACAAGGCTGTCAAGTACCGTCCACTCCCTTCAGTTCAGTAAACCAGTCTTGCGTGTGTGTATATGTGTGTATGTTGTGTGTCTTCAAATAGCTTCTGACTTATGGCAGCCCTACAAAACTCTATCATGGGGTTTTCTTGACATGACTTGTTCCAAGGAGGTTTGCCATTGCCTTTCCCTGAGGCTGAGAGTGTGTGACTTGCCCAAGGTCACCTAGTTGGTTTCATGGCTGAGCTAGGAATCGAACCCTGGTCTCCAAAGTCATAGTCCCAACACTCAAACCACTGCTGGTAACACCACAACTTTTATTCAGAAACCAAAATGTATTTAACACCTTGACTCCTGCCGACAGAACTACCATAACGGCCCATTACAAACCCTTCCAGGATTTTGCAGGCTTTCTTCTCATTTGTCCATTCCTCAAAACATTCACACATCCATTCTTGACCACTCACACCCCCTTGTCTCAGACCCCTGCCATTTCTTCCCATGAGACTGGCCTTAGCCATTGCTAGTACCATCTCTGCTCCTCACACAGCTGCGCATTATCCAGCCAGGTAGTCTTTACTCTTCCCATCATTTACAAACACAACATGTCCCACCATACACTACTACATATCCCCTTATTACATTACACCGTGTCCTTGATAGCTATTGGACCCCACCCCATGAATCCAGGACCCCCCCCCCCCATGGATACCAAAATTCTTGGATGTTCAAGTCCCATTAAATGCGATGCAATAGTATAATGGTGTCTCTCTTTTAAAATTGCAAAATCAAGATTTGCTTTTTGGAATTTATATCTTTTTTTAATATTTTCAAGCTGTGTATGATTGAATCCATGGATATTGCAGGCCAACTGTACAGTTGCCCCTCCATTTTTGCGGGGATCAATTCTGGACACTCACACTCGCGTGAAAATGAAAAATCGCCAGTATTCAAGCCCAGTTGGCTTGAATGGGGGCGCATGCCTGGGGACATCCGTGGGCACACACCCCATTTTGTCCCCCTGTATTTGCTGTCCATGAATGGACAAGGGACACGGACTTCAAGTCTGTGAAAATGGAGGGACGACTGTATATGGATGTCACTATGATGCTCCTTGAACATGACCACAATAAAAAACAAAGAAACTGACAAAAACCAATAGCATGACAGAAGAAAGGAAAGTCAGCAGTGCTATTTTATGGTAGGATCGGGTAAGGATCCTGTCAGTGGCTGTGACAGCAGAGCATCAATGTTTACGGAAGTATTTGAATTGCTTCTAACTGAAGATGCGTTTTAACTGATGCATATTTGTTGAACTTAGGTTTTTCTCACCTTGATCCATGGGTAAGATAATGGTATTGTTGTTGTTGTTGTTGTTTGCAGAATGTCATAAGCATTCTCCTTTCACTCATGAACCTTTGGATCCAGCTCAGTATTGCATCTGAGCAACTGCTTAATTCCTATGCCAATATATCCTTGTGCAATTGATTAAAACAGACATAGTTAATGTATGCTTGTAATAAGTGGCCCTTCTTAAGGAGTATCACCCTTCACTGCTTTCTCCCATCAACCCATCCTGGGGTTGGTGAAATCTGGCAGCTGAGTATTTCATTTATTAAACCTATTCCTCACTCTGACTAATCTCTCCTAATGCCATCATAATCTCATTACTGAAAGCAACCGAAATGCTACAAAGTTAAAGGGATGAAAAGATTTACATGGCTCTAGCTGTATGAGCTTGATGGGACTTGTTAATTCTTAGCACTATTCACTTTTTACTCGAAGGCTCCAGTTCTTGAAATAATATTTACATTTTTGCATTTTTTTATAATAACATCATTCAGCTCCGCCATGCCTTTCCCGCAACTCTGGTTCTTCGACTAAAGAATGAATTTGTCAGTTACACATTTTAGTGAATGCTGAAGTTCTCATACAAGGTTCTTACACATTTGTGGCCAATCTGGTTATCACTCATGCAAAAAAATGGTTTAGTGGTAAAAATGTTTGACTGGGGTTGCATCCACACTGCAGAAATAATCCAGTTTGACACAACTTTAACTGCTACTGGAGTATTCTGCCCCCAAATTTGCCCCTTACCTACTGTTTTGCTGCAAATTTTCAGCTCTCGCATGATGGGCAATTGCCTTCCCATATAATAATAATAATAATAATAATAATAATAATAATAATAATACTTTATTTCTAGCCCGCCTTCCCAAAGATCAAGGCGGGTTACAGCACTTAGACCATACAGTCCATGAAATACATTAAAAACATCATTCATCAATTAAAACATCCTACAATGAAAATAACTGTCCAGACTAGCACAAATATGCATCAATGAGGGGAGAAAAGGGGATATCTCGGGGGTATTAGGGGTATGCCTGCTGGAAAAGGTGTGTTTTGAGCCCCTTTTTAAATTGTTCCAGAGAGGTGGCCAAGCGGAGCTCGCTGGGAAGCGAGTTCCAGAGCTTGGGGGCCGAGGTGGAAAAGGCCCTCTGTATGGTGGTAGAGTATCTCACTTCAGGAACTCTTAGCAATTGCTTCCCAGCCGATCTGAGTGTGCGGGGCGGATTGTATGGAGAGAGGCGGTCCTCCAAGTACCCTGGGCCCAAGCCATTTAGGGCTTTATAGGTAATAACCAGCACCTTGTATTGCGCCCGGAAGCGAATGGGCAGCCAATGAAGGTCTTTAAGGATAGGTGTTATGTGGCTGGCCCTGGAAGATCCAGTGACCAGTCTTGCTGCCATATTCTGAACCAGTTGAAGCTTCCGAGTGTGGTACAAGGGTTGCCCCATGTAGAGCGCATTACAGAAATCCAGTCGAGAGGTTACCAGGGCATGTACCACCGTTTCAAGGTCCCCCCGGCCCAGGAAGGGTCGCAGCTGGTGTATCAGCCGAAGCTGATAACAGGCGCTCCTGACTGTCGCATCCACCTGAGATGTAAGGTGGAGTGACGAGTCCAGGAGCACCCCCAGACTGCGAACTGAGTCCTTCACGGGAAGCGTGATCCCGTTCAGGACAGGTGGACAAATATCCATCCCCGGGCCCAGGGAACCTATCACGAGCACTTCCGTTTTCTCTGGATTCAAACTATATATAGTCCTATAGATTCTGGATTCAAACTATATAGTCCTTGTTTGTTGTCTGGTGCCACAGAATGAGGTGCCCTGAAACAAATACCTGCAGCAAAGGGCAAGTTATTTAAATGCAAGTTAGAGGGAGGAAGCCCCTATTTGAATGTGGGCATCATGAAGACAGTCTGCACCCAATTCAGGGTTTGGGCTCTGCATTGTGTAAACAGGATGCAGCAAGCCATGGGGAAATTCAGGGTCATTTGTCCATGTAGTCAAATCCCAGGTAACTGGGCTTGTCACTCTGCTTCAGCCTGGCCAACCTCACAGGTCAGGTTGCCAGTCCAGTATCATCCCAGGACCAGAGATTTCCTGGCTAAAACCTCAGGTTTTCTGCTGCTCCAGAGACTAGAACGTGGAATAATGGATGCAAGCTCCAGGAAAAGAGATTCCACCTCAACATTAGTAGGGACTTCCTGACAGTAAGGGCTGTTCAACAGTGGAACAAACTCCTTCCTCGGAGTGTAGTGGAATCTCCCTCCTTGGAGGTCTTTAAACAGAGGCTGGATGGCCATCTGTCAGGGATTCTTTGATTTGGATTTCCTGCATGGCAGAATGGGGTTGGACTGGATGGCCCTTGCGATCTCTTCCAACTCTATGGTGTGGGCAGGGCAGGTGTGGCTGGCTGCATCCTGGGTCTCTAGCTTAGGAAACTGACTCCTCATGAGTAACAAACATGCACAGGCAAGGGTGCTTGCAACAGAAACTTTAATAATGCCCAGTCAACACAACTTGCAACTTAGTCCCAAGCTCTTCTCACAAACATAAACTTTCAACCACCTCCAGTCTGGCCCCTGGGGAGTCTCCACTCACAGCCCCTCTGCCCCTTCAGCTGGATCCTTGTGGCTTGCCACCAACCTTCAGCATTCCCTTTGGTACTTCTCCAGCAGCTCCCTCTCAGCCTTCTTTCTCTATTTCCTTTGGTTTTGGGCCTTGTTCCCAACACTTGCCCTTCGGGTCCCACCACTTGCCTTCCAGACTACCTCTTTCCTGCTGCCTCCAGTCTCCTTCTCCAGGGTAAACAAAGTCTCTTTCCAGTCTGGGGTCTCTTAGTTGGTCCTCCTCATGCAGCCCCAGTTGCTGCACCCCATGTCTCCCTTGAAGGGAAACAGGTATAGCCTTTCATCAAGGGCTGTGGGTTACCCAACTGCCACTTCACAACCCTTTCTCCACACACCTCTCCTCCTGACTCCTTATAACCCCCTGGGGCCACACCTCTTCTTCTGGCTCCTCCTCCTTCTCCTGTGCCACCTGACCCTCTTCACCCCTCTCAACTCCCTCAGCTGCCCCTGCTTTACTACAGATGGTTCTAGGTTTCTAAGTCTCATGCATCCCCTGGTGATGTGATCAGTATTATGCATTAAGTACCAACCACAGTTGCTCACAGTTTGTCATTCAAACATACGCAGATAGAACAAATTTTCCCTGTTTGGAAAGAAAGCTTAACTACAGGGGCTGTATAGCCTACTTGTTTCCAGAGAAGAATGGAGAATGAGCCCTGGCACCTCTACAACTGGGAAGGAAGGAGGAAGCTAAATAATAATAATAATAATAATAATAATAATAATAATAATAATAATACATTTTATTTATATTTCCTGCTTCTCCCAAGATCGAAGCGGGCTTACAACAGAATATAAACAACAGAACAATATAAACAATTACAATTTAAAATATAATTATCATAATATAACAATAATTTGTTAAAAACAATCTATAAAAACATATCAATCTAGCAGCATATGATGTCAGTCATAACATATTTTGGTCTTGATTTAATTTCTATAGTGTATACTTTATATCGAATTATGAGGATATGCCAATTGAAAAAGGTAGGTTTTAGCATCTTCTTAAACGTTTCCAATGTAGGGATACATCGTATCTCCTCTGGGAGATTATTCCAATGTGAAGGGGCCATAACCAAAAAAAGATCTTTGGTAGGTAGATTTTAATCTCACTCTGGGAAGCTCCAGTAGGTACTTCCCTGTAGTTCTGAGAGTGTGGGGTGAATTGTGTAGGGAGAGGCGTTCCTTCAGGTAACTTGGGCCCAAGCCATGTAGGGCTTTAAAGGAAATGACCAACACTTTGTATTGGCCCCGGAAGCTAATTGGCAGCCAGTGGAGAGATTTTAATATCGGCGTTATGTGATCTTGCCTTGAAGATCCAGCGACCAGTCTGCCTGCAGCATTTTGGACTAACTGAAGCTTCCGGACTTGGTACAAAGGTAGCCCCATGTAGAGCGCATTACAGAAATCCAAACGAGAGGTTACCAATGCATGTACTACTGTTTCAAGGTCCTTTTGGTCCAGACAGGGATGTAGCTGGCATATCAGCCGACGTATCACTCTTGGCCATCGCATCCACTTGAGATGATAACTGTAGGGATGAGTCCAAGAGTACTCCCAAACTACGAACTTCATACTTTAGGGGAAATGTGACCCTGTCTAGGACTGGATGCCAAATTTCTCTGTTTGGACTTGGGGTACCTATCGCGAGTACCTCTGTTTTCTCTGGATTCAGCTTGAGTTTGTTTTCCCTCATTAATGCGTTTATCAAATGGGGGGTTTCTAGCTCAGATCCAGGGCGAGTGCGGATTGGGTGATTCGAATTCACATCATAACGTGAATGTATTTTCATACCTGGTTGTCCTTCCGAATCGGGGGGTTGCGGAGTCAGTTCGAATCGTGCTATGCAGATTCACGCAAAGTGGAGTGAGTGCAGATTGTATTACCACACCAGACCATACCATGCGGATTGAACGATTCGAATCGGCAGCCTTGCGCATGCTCAGTGGTGCTCTGAATGGGTCGCGAGCGATCTTTTACGCTTCGGGGTGAAGAAGGAGGTCACTTCCTTTTTCCTGTTTCGCGTTCCTCACATGAATTCCCAGTTCACCGCGTGAAAGCTAGCTAGAAAAACCCCGTTTGATAAATGCCTTTGTAAATACAAATTCATAGACACTTCCCCCGCAAAGAGATTTTGCAAGTTGCAGCAATCAATCCATTAAGCTTTGCAAATTGTAGGAATCTGCAGCTTTCCTAGCTGAGCCAGAGATTTGCTCCATCCCTGTTGAGAATGTAGCAGACAGTCAAAAAACTGTAATTTTGTTAGGCCTTTGGCTCTTGAATTAGTATTTAAAACACTCTAATTTTTAAAAACAATATTTTGCTTCCATTCTGTTTTTATATATATTTATTATGCATTGCTTTGAATGCCCAAGTGGGCAGAAAAGCAATTTATAAACAAATAAACATGTGTATGTATAAGAGAGAGAGAGAGTATCAAGACAAGCAAAGTAGTTCATGGGTCACCCCAATTCTAGTGGAATTTCCCTCCCGATTCACAGAGGATCCGGTCCAGACCCCCCCCCCCCCCCCCCGCAAATCTGGAAAACTGCAAATATTGAAGTCCCCATTGGTTCCAATGGCGGCACATTCCTGTGCATGCCATTTTGTTCCTCCCCGCTTGCCGTCTGCGAAGGAGCAAGACTGCAGGCTCCAAGTCCGTAAACGGGGAAGGACAAGTATACTTCTGAAAGTTGGGCATGCAACTTCTTTTTTAATATGTATCCAACAAATAAAGTCCTCAACTTTCTGAGGGAGCCCCTTCCATTACTGAACCGCTCTTACTGTCAAGAAGCTCTTCCTAAAGTTTAATTTGAACATTAGAAGGAACGTCTTTACAGTAATTCCAGATGTGCTGTGTCCACATGATCTTTTCTACATTTCTCCATACGGTCTGCTCTGCACATCTGATACCAACGATATTTGTGAAGGACTTTTTTTCAAGAAACTGTAATAGTGATTGGTGGCATTGTAATATCAGAGTAGAAAAAAAATGAGTTTGGAAATATATATTTGAGTTTGCTAGATATTTTGTTAATGTTGTTACTATACTAACAGTTGGGTTGGCATTAATTGGTGCTCTGTTTTTGTGATACAGTAAGAGCGGTCTGGCAGTGGAACCAACTCTCTAGAGAGGTGGTGGCGTGTGTCTCTTTCTCTGGACATCTTCAAAAAGAGTCTGGACAGCTCCCTGCTGGAGATGCTTTCTCTGGAGATCTTGCATTAAGCAGGGTTGGATTTAATAGCCTCTGGGGACCCCTTTCAACTCTATGAATCTAGTCAGAAACTCCTTTCCTGGTATGTTACCCTTCCCAAAGAGGCTAGACTGCCACCCTCCTTACTGTCTTTCTGTAAGGAATCAAAACCCTTTTTACTCCATCAGGCCTTTGAAAATTGATTTTTTTTTTTTTTACAGAAAAGTGTTCTTGTACAATGTAATAGGCTTTTATGGTTGTAATTGGTTCCAGTTTTATGATGGTTTAATTGCTTTTTGACTTTCCTGTGCTGTGAATTTTTAACTCTGGATCTGCTTTTGCTTTCTCGATCCATGTTTGGCCCAAGCAAATGAAACCGGAGCCAAGTGGGATGGCTGGATATTCATACTTATTCAGTGTTCCCAGCCAGGGCAGTTGCTGCTGACTCCACTCTTGTAAGCATCAATTGCAAATGTGGAAAAGCAAGCAAGGACTCAATTGCTCATGAGAGGCCCAAAGAAAAGTCTGCAAGCTAAAACAAAGGCCTGTCATCAGATCAGTGGCATTTCAGGAAGAGGGGAACACATTCTCTCTGCGCCAGCAAAAACCCCTTGCTTGCTTAGAGGATGGAAGGCAGAAGACCCTCCAAAAATAGAAGACTGGAAACTCAAAGTTACTGATATGAAAGAACTGGACAAACTAATATTCCTCATTAACAATAAATCAACAAAACAAACTAGAAAGAGAGTGGCATCCATTTGAAAATTAAGAGTCACTTTATTAATAGGAAGCACTGATGTACCCAGATATTCATATTCTTTTACCTTCATCCTCTCTCTCAAACCTAAACATCTAATAGGAATTAATAATAGTACAAATGGACTTTATAGTTAGAGTAAGAAAGTAAAATGGAAGACACAGACACTTTAACTAACAGATATAAGGGCGAAAATAAGCATAAAACGTCTCGATTAAAGGAAGAATGAATAAGTCCTTATGTAAGTACTGTACTGTATAATTAGTAAAAATAATGTTTTCATGGAAAGTGTGGGGAATTTTTGAACGAGATTAGGATTATATTAGAATATCACCACCATCTATTATGCAGGATTATAAGGAAGTACATAACCAAGTGAAGAACCTTTGTGAAATTTTGTTAAGATTTTATTTATATTTGCATTTGCTTTGATGATTTTATTACTGTAGAATGAATAATCAAAAGTATATACACAAAGAACCCAACTCACTGCTCAAGGCCCTGCATTTTGATTCTTCCTTTTGAAAATAAAATTAGATGTGACAAGTCGACAAGCCCATTTTTATTAGTGCTTATTAATTAGCGCCGCCTCGTAAAGACGCTGAGGTCGCCTCTCAGAGCACCAGCTGAACAAACAAGATTGCCACCAAGCTTCATCCTTGGAGCAAATGTCTCCAAACACTTCCTCCTTTTGCAGCTTTAAGAAACTATGAATTCTCCACTGGTGCTTGAGTGTTTTTTTCTTGTAATCGCACTGAAACATAGATTGCAAGGAATGAGTTAAGAATAGCATACTTCCATGCAATGTGTCCTTTGGGGGATAATGAGGGCGAAATGAAGGTATATTTTAAAAGTAATTATTAACAAGGGAATGCAATCTCCTCCTATCATTGGCCAACCTTACCTAAATATCCCCAAAGCACTGGATCCCTTCTGACCTTGGAAGCTAAGCAAGATCAACTCTGGTTAGTACTTGAATGGGAGACCACCAGTGAATACCAGGTTCTGTAGACTGTATTTCAGAGGAAGGAATTGGCAAAACCACCTCTGAGGATTTCTTGTCTAAGAAAACCCCTATGAAATTCATGGGGTCACCATAAGTCAACAAGTGACTTGAGGGCACATATGCACACATCTTTGAAAGCCAGCATGGTGTACTGGCTTGAATGTTGGATGACAACTCTGGGGACCAGGGTTCAAATCCCTACTTGGCCATGGAAACTGACTGGGTGACCTTGGGCAAGTCACACTCTCTCAGCCTCAGAGGAAGGCAAGAGCAAACCTCTTCTGAACAAACTTTGCCAAGAAAACTCCATGATAAAGTCGCCTTAGGGTCAGCATAAGTCAGGAACAACTTGAAGACCTCATGGTTTGCATCCCCTCACCAAATGCAGAATCCTTTATATCAAGGGGAGCATGCTGAGAGTAAGCATACAGCTTCAGTTGAAACATGGTGGCTGCAGGGTCGTGGTTACCATTAAAAAAGCCGACAGATTGCTTTGTGTGGTGAGTCCTAACATCAACATCATAACTTCTCTGGGGACATGTGCTGATGTGGGCAGCTCTACTTAATCATGCGTAGGAGGCAGAGGGTTTATTTTTCAAGCCTGGAAGCAGTAGTTTTATTGGACTACAACTCCCAGAACCTCCAAGCCATCATGGCAAGCAGCCATGATAGTTGAGGGATTATGGCAGTTGTTATCCAAATTGTAAGTATTCCAAGTTTTAGAGTAGCTGGTCAATAAAACCCAGTGGTTAGATAGCTAGACAGCCTTAGCAAACTGTCCCGCCATGTTGATATCTTAGCATAAAGATGTAAGCCTGGATCCTATTGATAGAGTAGATTATTGAACTAAAGTTGTTTACATAAGTGTTTGACTTACCATTTAACAATTGATTCATTGAGTCTTCTCTGGTTGGGACAGCCAGTAAGATTTAGGTCATGTAAATTTTTCAGACAGTATTTTCCATCCAACCTCATTTCTCTTCTCTTTTCTTTCTTGCAGAAAATTGCATTCTGGAAATGACTGGGACCTGAAAGAAAATTCTGGGTCATCTAATGAAGACAAATGCCTATATTTTAACAAGTGCTGACTCTTAGTCACAAGGAGGAAGGAAGGGGGAGCAACTTTATCTATGCTTCAGCCCCCAGTAAGGAACAGGATTGTGTCTTGGTTTTGCAAGGCACTCTCCAGATAAGACAGGACAATGTACACCTTTTTGCCTGAGAACTTCACTCCGGTGAAGCAAAAACCAGTCAAAGAGTTGAAACCCATGATTGTTGCAATTGTGTTGGGCCTCGTCCTGTTCATTGCAGCCGTGGTGGCTTGGTGCTATTATGTCGCTTCCCTTCGGAAAGCTGAGAGGCTGAAGACGGAACAGATGGACCTACGTCAGGATGGGTTCACCATCAAAAACCAGAATGGAGAGCTGGTCTTTAGGTTGGACTTCCAGTCAGGCCTTCTTGACTTGGAGTCCTGCTCCAGAGAAGGAGCAAACTTAACCTGTTCCAGGACAGACAGAGGGAAACTCAATTTTTTCATCAAGATCGTCACCCCGAAAGATACTGTGATGTGTTACCGTGTCCGGTGGGAGGAGTTTCTAGCGGACACGGTGGTGGAACACAAAATGTTCTGGGGGGATGCACACTGGTATGGAGGTTGTGAGATGAGCGTTCAACACTGGCCCATTCAACTCCCGGGATCCCAAGAGCCCATGCCCTTTGTGACCAGTGATGTGTATTCTTTCAGGAACAGCTTTGGTGGCATACTGGAAAGGTACTGGATCTCCTCAAAAGCAGCGGCTATCAAGATTAATGACTCCGTGCCCTTTCACCTTGGGTTCAATGCCACTGAAAGGTCTCTCACCTTCCAAGCCAGATATAAAGATTCCCCCTATAAGCCCCCTCTGGGACAACAACCTTTCCCAGAGCTGAGTTACCGTGTTTGTATAGGTTCCGACATCACGTCCATCCACAAATACATGGTGCGGAGATACTTCTACAAACCTTCTAAGATCCCCTTCAAGAATGCATTCAGGTATCCAATCTGGTCAACTTGGGCCTTGTATAAAAATGACATTGACCAGGATAAACTGCTGCGCTTTGCAGAAAAGATTAAAAAATATAAGTTCAACTGCAGCCATATTGAAATAGATGATACTTACACGCAAGCATATGGGGACTTTGACTTTGACCCGCTAAAATTCCCAAATGCGACAGAAACGTTTGAGAAGCTCAAAGAAGATGGGTTTGAGATCACGCTCTGGACCCACCCTTTCATAAATTACAATTCCTCAAATTTTGGGGTGGGGATAGAGAGGCAGCTTTTCATCAAAGAGCCGACAGGAAGGCTCCCAGCAATGGTTGAGTGGTGGAATGGTATTGGTGCCATATTGGATTTCACCAACCCTTCAGCTAGGGATTGGTTTCAGAGCCATCTGAGGCAACTCCGCAATAACTATGGCATCTCGTCTTTCAAGTTTGATGCTGGGGAGACCAGCTATCTTCCCAAACAGTTCAGCACCTTCCGCCCATTGTCAGATCCCAATATTTGGTCTCGACGCTACACTGAAATGGCCATTCCTTTTTATGAGCTGGCCGAAGTCCGAGTTGGCTACCAGTCTCAAAATATCTCCTGTTTCTTCCGGATCATTGACAGGGACTCAGTGTGGGGCTATGAACTTGGGTTGAAGTCCTTGATACCAACAGTTCTAACCATAAGCATGCTGGGATATCCTTTCATCTCAGCGGACATGATTGGTGGAAACTTCTTCCCCAACAAAACAGATGGTACTGTGGAAATTCCAGACCGAGAACTCTATATTCGCTGGTTGGAACTGTCTGCCTTCATGCCATCCATGCAGTTCTCCATCCCACCCTGGCTTTATGACAGAGAGGTCATAGACATCGCCCTGAAGTTCACAAGGCTCCATGAGTCTTTGGTGGCACCCCTCTTGTTGGAGTTGGCCGGGGAGATCACGGACACCGGTGACCCCATCATCCGTCCCATTTGGTGGATATCACCCAACGATGAGTCTACGCACAAAATAGACTCCCAGTTTCTCATTGGGGACACCTTGATGGTAGCTCCTGTCTTGGAGATGGGCAAACAAGAGCGAGACATCTATATCCCAGCTGGCAAATGGCGCAGTTATAAAGGAGAGTTGTTTGACAAGACACCCACTCTGGTCACAGACTATCCTGTTGACTTGGACGAAGTGGCTTATTTTGTCTGGGTGTCTTAACTGGCTCCTCTAGCCCACTGCCACCAGCAGCTTTGTGAAAGTAATCATGCCTTATCCTAAAAGCCTAAGAACAAGCAATTCTAATCCACTAACAGAATGGAAGTGGAAAGCGGGGATTGACTACACCAGGGATAGGCACCGTGGTGCCCCCTCATTTAGACGTCTTCACCATTACTCCCATAAGTCCTAGCCAACATGAGAAATGGTCAGGGATTATGGGAGTTGTGGTTCAAAACATCTGGGATTCACTAGACTGCCTCCCTACAGAACACACATTAGTGTTTTAAATCTGCTATAAAGATCTAGCTTTCTTTGTGATCTACGATGCTCTGGTAGAGGCTAACAGTGTCATGTTGCGCATTGATGCAAAGGAACCCACCAGGAAAACCAAGAACATCCGAGCTTGATGTGGACACACTTGAATGTATTTCTTCCATGAGTTTATGTTTTGGCAGTCTGGCTCTGTGCCATCTCTGATGTTTTCATTGAGTACTAGCACCTTGATGGCACTTTAAATACCATGGCTGTATCCTATGGCATCCTGGGATTTGTTATTTGGGAAGGAACTGCTTTAGAAAGGCACTAGAGGTCTCAAGCAGACAGGTTTAAAGTACCTGACAAAACTAGAAATCCCAGCATTCCATAGGATGGATCCTAAAGTGGTATCAAACTGCTATAACTATCTTGTAGATCAGAGATAGCCAGTGGCTTCTATGGCAGTAGTGGTAAATCTACACCAGCTTTTAAAAGCGGTATCAAAAATCTTAGACCCTAAACAGGTTTAGCACCTTGGATGCTTGTATAAAGCAACTCAAAACCTGGTGTGGATTCACTGCCCTGCTGAATGGGGAGCCTGCAGCTGCCGCTGGTGTGGATGCACTCCACAACCTCATGCCTCAGACCGGACTACTCAGCAGCCTGCTAGCTGGAAGGTTTGGGGTGGATCTTTCTAAAAGCTGCAGGGAGCTGTTTTCCCTGCCAGTTTTCTTCAGCTATAAGCCAAGGGAAGTTTTGCAAACCCAAAGGAAAAGAACTGCCCTTGTAGGAACTGGCAGGCTTGGGTTTTTCCAGATGGGGAGACGTCCAGGGTTGTTACAGCACAACTAGCCTTAAGTTTTACAATGCAGTGAGGTATTATTTGAAATAGCATTTTTTTCTAAAGAGAATAATTCCAAATATATAGAGATATGTATGCATATATATTTATAAATATGTGTATGTATATATGTTTATGTTGTGTACACACATACATACACACACACACACACACACACAGAGTCAGCCATCCACATTTGCAGATTTGACTTTTGCGGATTTGATTATTCACGGATTTTATTAATATGTTCTGTCTAGGAATCTTTAGATCCTCCAGCACAACTCTGCCAGAGGTTTACTATAGAGTCACATTGGAGGACCTAGAGATTCCTATACAAAATCCTTCTCTAGGCATTTGTAGGCCCTCCAGTGCCATTCCACAGTCAACTTCTGCCTCATGCTGGCCATAGAGTTGCACCGGAGAACCTTGAGATTCTTAGAGAAGTGATTTCTATAGGAATCTCGAGGTCCTCCAGTGTGACTCAGTAGTCAGCCTCTGGCAGAGTTGCATTGGAGGACCTAGAGATTCCTAGAGAGAACATATTAATAAAACTCATGAATAATCAAATCTGCAAAAGAGTAGGTTTTTGTGGGTTTTTTTCACATTCATGGGGGTCCTGTGCCCCTTATTCCAGCAAATGTGGAGGGCTCACTGTGTATGTATGTGTATATATATCTGTCTCCTTGTCTGATATTGGGCAAAGGTGGGGAATGATAATTAAAACATGCTGCACTCCATTGGGTTCCTGGGCTGGGCTGGTTACTCAGCTCAGAGGGAATTTGGGGGAGATTTAATGGGGTGGAAAGGCTGTGGGTTAGCCTGTCATCCCCCCCCCCCACCCTCATTGCTAGCTACCTTCTTGGCTGGGCAGGCCATAGTTGCTCAGCCAAAAATACTTCCATGAATGAGTAGAGTTGCACAACGGATCATGTGTTCAAAATGGGACGGTGCGACAGGGTCAAAGCTATTCCTTTCCTACTCCCTCCCCCTGATGATCAATGCTGTGGTGATCCTTGATGCTCTTTCTCCTCCTGAATTCTTCTCAAACATGCCTTTGGAAATTTGCTGCCAATGGAGTTTCTGTTCTCAGCTTATCGATCCATTCTCTGCAAATAGCACCAGCTCCAGAGAGAGATGGCAGCACTCATAGTGTTGAGTGTGAAAGAGGAAGCTAGTGGGGTAGGATAGGATGGGATGCAGACCCCCTCCAAAGATGAAAAATAGGACCTGTGTGCCTGAGCCTGATCAAGATGATGAAAAGTTATTAATGAGGAAGAACGGACAAGCTAGGATGGGCTGAAGCCGTTTGCTTCTGCCTGAGCCTACTGGGAAGCGCAAGAGACCTTCCCTCCTTTCTCCAACCCCAGGTTACTGAGTACAAACTACTTTGGCACTTTGAAATCACTTTGCACCATTTGAGGCAGGCCAAGAAACAAAAGGAGAACGCGAGAGGAGGAGAGAAACCGGGACATTTTAACAGCAGCTGAAAAGGATTAATCGGGACTGTCCCTGCCAAACCGAGACAGTTGAGGTGGGGATGGGATGGGAAAGCAGCGAAGCTTTGCTGTTAATTTCCTAAAAGGACATGGAATAATAAAAAAAGTCTTCCTGTACTACCTGCAGGCTGTGCCAAACCAGGTAAACTTGTACTTTCTTTTATTCCAGAAGACATATTTATATTATTGTTATTATTATTATTCGGTAGTCAAGGTGGCGTGGTGGTTGGAGTGTTGGACTATGACTCTGGAGACCAGGATTCAATTCCCACCTTGGCCATGAAACCTACAGGGTGGCCTTGGGCAAGTCACACTCTCTCAGCCTCAGAGGAAGACAACAGCAAATCTCTGAACAAATCTTGCCAAGAAAACCCCATGATAGGTTCACCTTAGGGTTGCCATTAGCTGGAAACGACTTGAAGGCAAACAACATGGAAGTAGACTGACGTTTACAAAAGCTCATTGCTGCCAAGTTCTTTCAGTTAGTCTCAAAGGTGTTACAAGATCTTTCTACAAACAACAACCTTTATTATTATTATTATATTTCTTACCCATGTCGCCTCAGCAATTGAGGCGGGGAACAACAACAAATCAGCAATTAACAACATCTGTTAAAATACATTAGTTAAAACATGCAACAGTTTAAAAGGACAAATAAGACATCCATATTTTTAAATGGTCTGCATTTAAAATTCAAAATCTTAATTCACAATTTAAAATTACTTGGATAAGCCCACAGGAAGAGACTGGTCTTCAATGCTGTTTTAAATTCAGATCTTTATTTAAATTATTAAAGCACTGTGGTGTATTGTTAGGGTTTCCATTAAAATTTGGGCAGGGAGCACACTCTTAAGGTGGGAGGAAGCAACATGCAGGGTGCATGCAACACCCTTGTCAATGTTTTGGAGTCCAGGAGCAGTCATCACCTAAACTTCAAAAAATTGAAAATTTTGTGCAGAATAAGTCTCCAACTACAGCAATGTTTTTTTTTACAACCAGAAGAAACTTGCTAAAATGACTCATTTCCTTCAAAAACAAAAATATTGAGGGAATTCAAAGATTAGTCCGTAGAATCAGTATGTAGAGAGATCTTGTAGCACCTTTGAGACTAACTGAAAGAAAGAAATTGGCAGCATGAGCTTTCCTAGACTTAAGTCTATTTCTTCAGATACAAAAATACTGAGGAATTACATCCCTGTCTGCATCCGCACTGCAGAAATAATCCAGTTTGACACTGCTTTAAACTGCATGTACCTTTAAGGTACCAGATCTCATCTGATCTTGGAAGCTAAGCAGGGTCACTCTGGTTAGTGCTGGGATGGAAACCACCAACGGATTCCAGGTGCTGTATTTCAGAGGCTTCCTTGCCTAAGAAAACCCTGTAAAATTCATGGGGGACACCATAATTCAACAAGAAACTTGCAGGCATGTGCACACAAACACACATATCATATATCACCTCTCAGTCTCCTCCCCCCCAAGCTAAATATGCCCAACTCCCTCAACTGCTGCTCATAAGACCTGGCCTCCAGACTCTTTGCCATCTTAGTCACTGTGCTCTGGACGCCTTCCAGTTTGTCAATGCCCTCCTTAAATTGTGGTTCCCTAGAAATGGATGCAGAAATGGATCCTTGTGAGGATGACTCACAAGAAATCCAACATTTAAAAATAAACAGTATTAAACACCCATCTCCAGTTTGGTGTCCTCCAGATATCTGCCGGACTATAACTAGAAATCAGTATACAGTACTTGGAAGATATTATCTCGTGTGTTTGCAACCCAATATCCAGCTTACTTTTGAAAGAAGAGAAGTAACACCCAAGAATGATGGGATTAAGAACACAGTGAAGTAGGCTGAACTTTTAATTGATCTCAGTTAATTTCATCAGTTTATATAGGGTCATTTGTTGAATTTGAATGGCACTAGCCATTTCTCTGCAGCATGGTGTAGTGGTTTGAGCATTAGGCCAAGACTCTGGAGATCAGCGTTTGAATCCCAGCTCAGCCATGAAACCTACTGGGTGACTTGCCTCAGAGGAAGGCAATGGCAAACCCCTTTTGCAGAAAGTTGCCAAGAAAACCCCATGATAGGGTTGCCATAAGTCACAGTGGCCTTCCATTCCAAAAGACTTATGGCCTTTTGGTCACCATAAGTCGGAAATGACTTGAAGGCACAAAACTGCAACAAGCCATTCCTTGGGTGGGAGGCTTTTAAAAACCATTCTTTAAAAACTTTCCTTCTTGTAATAGCATTCCCTTGGTTCACGGTCCAGTATTTGCAGTAGCAGAAAACAACCTTCCATGCGACAGCCTTGGAAGGAGGATATCAAGAAGCTGGAACATGTCCAGAGAAGGTCAAACAAGATGCTCAAAGGTCTGGAAACCAAGCCTTATGAGGAACGGCTTTGAGCATTGGATATGTTTAGCTTAGAAAAAAGAAGACTCGGCAGTGACATGATAGCTGACTTTAAATATCTGAAGGGATCTTAAGTAGAAGAGTGAGGTCGTTTTCTGCTGCTCCAGAGACTAGAACATGAACCAATGGATTCAAATTACAAGAAACAAGATCCCATCTAAAGATTTGGAGGAATGTCTTTAATAAAAGAGCTGTTCAACAGTGGAGTGGACTGTCTTGCGGTGGGGATAGATAATAGATTCTCCTTCTTTGAAGGTCTTTAACCAGAGGATGGATTTGTGTCTTTCAGGAGTGCTTTAGTCGTGCATTTTTGCATAGCAGAGGGTTGGACTGGATGCCCTGCGGTTCTTCTCCCTCCCTTAAGAGTCTACAATTATATTAACTACTTAAAAATTGCTGTATCATATAATCTCTCATTCTTCAGATTAAATACACCAGACTCCTTCAACCATTCCTCACAGGGCTGGGTTTTAAGTTCCCATGCAGTGGGCTCTTGGTATTCACTGGGGTTTGGTTCCAGCCCCCCCCCCCCCCCCCCCCCCCAAATCTTGTAGATGCTCAAGTTCCATTAAATACAATGACATAGTAAAATGGTGTCCCTTACATAAAATGGCAGAATCAAGGTTTGAGTTTTAGAATTTATATTTTTCGGGAGTAATATTTTCAAGCCATGGATGGTTGGAGTTTATCACACGGAGGGTGAATTGGTAAAATCCTGTGCAAAAATGGGATTTTAAAATCTGGGTGTTGTTTGTCAGATGCGTTGGCATGAAAGAGAAATAGCGTGAAAATAATCCAAACGGAAAGCTCCTTTGTACTTTCGGAATTTAGCGAAAGCAAAAAGGAGCTGGTTTTGCCAACTTAGCATTCAGATTATTTTCGCATTATTTCTCTTTCACACAAATGTCGTCTGAAAAACATCCTGCAAATGCTTCCCTCCCCCAACTTTCTGTTTGGGTTAACCCCGAATGTCATCTGAAAAACAACCCACAAATGGAGGTTGGTTTCAGTTTAAATTTAGTTTTTCCACAAGATTTGTCCTGTGTGAAAAACTCTATTGAATCTGTGGATAAAGAATCCGTGGATATAGAGCACTGATAGTGTCCTCTGGGCACACTCCAGCTTCTCCTTCCCAAACTGTGATGCCCAGAACGAGACACAGGACTCCAGGTGAGTTCAGGCCCAAGAAACTGATGCTGGAGAAATCTCTCATCTGTCCTGAAGAATAGATAATCCTCTGCTAGATGGACTGGTGAGACAGCCAGCGTGGCATAGTGGTTTCAATGCTGGACTTTCAGCCTTGGAGGCAAATCTCCTTTGAACAAATCTTGCCAAGAAAGCCCCATGATAGGTCCGCCATAAGTCGGAAACGACTTGGCATAAAGCAACTTCCTGTGTTAGCAAGAAGTGTAGGGAGTTGAGAGAGGAAGCACAGAGTTGTGTTATCACTGCAATTCTGCCTGTCTTAGCTGCACAAGGATGTGGTGTTGTGGGAAATGCTAACAACTGACCGAGCCCACTGTGATATGTGAGATTGCCACTCTCATCATCCACAATCATCTTGACTGGCTGGGGATGATAGAAGCTATGTAAGCCTGAATCCTATTGTTCAGTCCCAAATAAAGCAGCTCCATGGAAACAGTTGCTGAATTGTGAGTTCTCATGTAAGTAAAACCCATAGATTAAATCGGTTTACCCTATTTGAGACTAACAAGAGGATGGAGGCTGCATCATCATCATCATCATCATCATCATCTATTATTATTGTTGTTGTTGTTGTTTCACCTTTTTTCCTAAATCAGACCCAAGGTAGCTCACAAAAGATGTTTAACTACAACAAAACAGTGCAATTTTAAAACACAATGAAAACACCACATTAATATAACAAGTCAAACATGTGAAGTCCGTAAAAACATTAAGTTTAAAATATATATAAAACCATTAGAAACATACCAAATCAAACACCCCAATAAGAAGCCTCCATGAGTGCAATTACATGTTAAAAGCCTGCTTCATAGAATCATAGAGTTGGAAGAGACCTTCGAGGGCCATCCACTCTAACCCCCTTCTGCCATGCAGGAAGACACGATCCAAGCACTCCCTAGGACAAGTGGCCAGCCATCCTCTGCTTAAAAACCTCCAAAGAAGGAGACTCCACCACACTCCAAGGTCTTCCACTGTCAAATAGCTCTTACTGTCAGGAGGTTCTTCCTAACGTTAAGGTGGAATCTCTTTTCCTGTAGCTTGAATCTATTGCTCTATGCCCTAGACTCTGCAGCAGCAGAAAATAAGCTTGCTGTATCCTCAGTAGGGTATCCAGTTGGCTTTCACTATCCTTTTAATTACCTACAATCTCCCTGACCGAGGAGCCCCTTGAGGCATTATGGGAGATTTAATATATAGTTATGCCGCTGGCCGCATAGTGCTTCTTGGAGGGCTGCGCTGTGGGCAGGTGACCCTACGACAGTCTGCAGACAGAGAGGTGAAGTTTTGGAGTTTATCGCACGGGAAGAATTTCTCTTAATTTTGAATGAAAAGAAAGTGGGGCCAGAACACCTGAATTCGCTAATTCAGCGAATTTATGTGAATTCAAATTGCGTTCGAACTGACTTCCCATTGCCCAAAAATAGCTTGCCATTGCCCCAAATTGTGTGTGGTAGTCTTTCACGCAATAACATTAAACCCCATGATTGCGTTTGGATTGCCATTGGATTATACTTCCAGTTTCCCATGTCTCATAAACTCCATTAAAAGGTCTTTTTCCTAGATGGAAGAGTGGGCTCAGACCGGTAGCCACCCCTCGCTTGGTGTAAGTGGAGAACATGCTTTGCAGGTGGATCCCCAACATCTCTAGTATCAGGACATCAGGTAACATAGTGGGCAGAGCCTGGAAAAGTTACTTTTTTGGACTACAGCTCCCAGAAACTCCCAACCAGCATGGCCAATGGCTGAGGATTCCTGGAGGTGCAGGCCTAAATTTTATTAATTGATTGATTGATTTGTTACGGCACATAGCCAGCATAAATTTTTATAAATTAATCCCAACTATAGCAGGAACATTAACTGGATTGTCAAATAGTGAGTTGTCACATAGATGAACCTCACTAATTCAATAGTCTGACATTAATTTAAACAGGCTTTTATATACAGTACTCTTTAACTTTACCGACTTTGTACAGCGCTGTGTATAATTACAGCGCTTTAGAAATAAAGTTTAATAATAATAATAATAAGTATATTTATTTTATCTTCGTTATATTCTCCATTGTGCCTAGGATTCAAATCCCTGCTCATCCATGGAAACTCACTTGGTGACTTTGGGTAAATTACACTCTTTTGGCTCCAGAATAATAATAATAAGAAAAGGCAAATCCCCTCTGAAAAAAGTCTTGCCAAGAAAATAGATTCTCCTTAGGGTCAATGTAAGTCACAAAGGACTAGAAGGCACATAATAATAATAACAACAACAACAACAACAACAACAGCTTCCAACATGAGACCCAAAGCAGCTCACAACAAGGCTAAAACAAGCTATAGCTAAAACATGATAATATAAATTAAAACACAACTAAACAACCCATCACATTGAAACATCATTAATCTAAAAAAGTAGAAAAGGATAACAAGGATAAATATACAGCAGGCTCACACCATAAACACACTACTTTATCAGTTAATTCACTGGGAGCCTATTCAGTGCCCTTTTTGCACTGAAAGGAACTGGGAAGCTTTGGTTTCTCCTTCCCCGAATCCCTCCGGAAGCAAGTGCTGCTAATCAGGGGTATTTTAACCCTGAATGGCCTCTTGGAGAAATTGGGTTAAAGTGAAGGCGCCTTTCCTGTCAATCAAATTTAGTTCCGCAATCATCATAGGTGATGTTTCCAGCACTCATTGGACAATCGGAAGTGTGCTTCCCCCTCCTTTTTTAAAAAAAACACCAAGCGCCAGTGTGCGCAGATGCTGTCAAATTTACAAACCTCCTCTGTGTGTGTGTTGTGGGTATTGTGGGTATTTGGGTTGTGGGTCAGTGGAGGTTATGATCTGCCCTTGGCCCCGTTTTCAACCCCAAAATGCAAGCTAATGCCATCTCTGCATCCTGTATCCTCCCTCCTTGCTCCCCCAGAATGCCTCATACACATAATAATAATAATAATAATAATAATAATAATAATAATAATAATAATAATAATAAATTCCTCACCTCGGAATGCCAGAAAAGGATGCCATGCCATGCTTTCTTTGCTTTCCCTAGGCTACCCCTGAATTCCTTACAGACAGTAGCAAAAGCATTCTGTGTATCAATTTGCCAAATTGGAAAGAGAAACGTAACATTCACATTGTAGCATTCACAAAGGAAAAAAGCCTCTTGCAAAGTGCTCTTTGCAGCATTTCCTTTGTTGGAAGCGAGGAAATGAAAGGGAAAGGGAACAGGCAGCTAGCCACATTCTGTCTAAATATCTATCTACCTGAAGCAAAAAACATGTGCATAGACTGCCAAAAGTAATTTTAAAAAAGTTTTTAAAAGGGAAAGCTGCCCGGTGCGAGAGGGAGGCTTGCTCCGTCCTGTGGCCTCCCTCTGACCTGCCCTGAACTGACCCTTCCTCCTGCCCCTTTATTCTCCTCCTCCTGCTCCATTATAGAATGCCCTCCATGGCCCCCTTCTTCCCCACAGCTCCTTCTTTCTCCTCCTCCTCCACCACCACTTCCTCCTCCTCTGTCACTTTCTCCAGTCCCCCTCTGCCCGCCCTCTGACTGCCCTTTGCAGCCCCCGTCAGTCACCCCGATTCCCCTTTTTTGTCTCCTCTCACCCTTTGCCTCCTGTCACCCTGATTCCCCTTTTTTCCATCCTTCCTCCGGCTCCTTCCTCCTCCTCCTCCTCCTCCTTTGCCCCGATGAAGGGGAGGGAATGCCCTGCCCACTACCCTCCCTCTGACCTAAATCCCTCCCATGAACTTGCCCCGATCATGATCGGGGGCAAGTTCATATTTGCAGAACCTGGGCAGAACTTGGGTTTTTTCAAAAGAGACGGCTTTCCCCCCGATTCCAAATAACACGCGCCAAGGGACATTTGCCACAAAACAGTTGTGCATAGCTCGAAATTGATTGTGAAAGATTCGGGGCCAATATGAACTTCATATGCAAGAATCGATTCCTGATCTGGGGTAAAAGGTAGTCTGAATGGTGGCAAAGACCACCTGAATTCACACTTTATTCCCGTTCAATTGCCATTAGACATTTCCCATTGTATGATGAGACAATAAGTGAGCACATTGGCAGCTACATGACTCCTTATTATAAATTAGTATTACAAGAAAGATGGAGTAGTGCAACTATTACCCAACTTCATAGGTGTAGCTTCGTACTATGCAACTGTGATGTGGGATGATTACAGTCAGGCTTTACTTTTCATTCCTTGGACTTATATAATTAATGAGGGCTCAACTGTCAAGTTCTGTGTACACACAAAAGTGCTACGGGAAGTGGAATGCAATAAATATAGATTAAAGCATTAGAATGAGGTGTTTGCTGTCCCAAACAGAAGCAGAGAGCAAGTGGAGTAATTACTTTTATTGGAGTAAGTGGTCTTGCACTGTTAGCAAAGTAATTGAGTTAAGCATAAACATCTCTTCCTTTTAACAAGTTAAGGCAGCCTTCGCCAACCTTGCCTGGGGGCCATGCTGACTGGGGATGATGACAGCTGTAGTCCAACGCACATAGAAGGCACTAGGCAGAACAAGGCCAAATAGCAACTTCCTCTATTACCGTCTCATCATTCCATAGACTGTGGCTGAGATCCTGCTTGCGGTTGAATAGTGTAGATCTCCACATGTGGAGTAATGCACTGAGTGTTCCTTACAACCCTTGAGTTGAATGGCAATGTTGCACAACTGGGTACACCCCTGAATGTGCAACTGAATGCAAAAGCAATGCCAATGCATTACCAGTCTGAATTCAAGGCGCTGGAGATGACATTCAAAGCCCTAATAGGCTTGGGAACTTTGTTACTTGAAGGAATGCCTGTGTACATACTGTGAGCCCACCATATTGGTGGGCTAGCCATTCATGGAAATGACCTTAACACATGTACAAGCCACAGGGTGCCCAGCATTTTTCAATTAAGGAGTACAGAATTTCATAACTTTGCATGGGACTTTCTTTTTTATGTATTCTTATATTTACTTTTCAAAGATTTTGCTGTGTTAGTCTGTAGAATCAGTATGTAGAGAGGTCTTGGAGCACCTTTGAGACTGAAAGAAAGAAGTTGGCAGCATGAGCTTTTGTAGTCTTAGGTCTACAAAAGTTCATGCTGCCAACTTCTTTCTTCCAGTTAGTCTCAAAGGTGCTACAAGATCTCTCTACATATATGTACTTTTACTAGACATAATTGAAATTACACTTAACATTTTAAACATCTGAAACAACATAACAAACAAAAATCACACTACAAAAAAAGGAAAAACATTCCATTTTCTTCTGTGTATATCCTTGTTCTTTTTATTTTGCTTTCTATCTTATCCTTCAAAACCAGTATTGTTATAGTTCTTTACCTTTCAAGGAGAAGCAACAACAGAATTATTGTTGAAGCGAATTAAATGAAATAAAACTCAGAAACTGAAAAGTTTAAAACCGATTCAGAACAATTTCAAACACAGTTCAAAACAATTTCAAACACATGCAAAGTTGGACGAAATCAAGCAAGCCCCAAAAGCTTTAATAAAGATTTGTGGTTTAATTTGGCACTGGAATGCATCTTATCACCCTACTTGAACTTGTTTAACTTGTACACAGAAAACATCATACGAAGAGCAGGATTAGACTCAGGAGAAGGAGGAGTAAAGACAGGACGAAGGAACATCTACAGTCTAAGATATGTGAATGATGCAATATTACTAGTGGAAAACATTGTTGACTTGGAACAATTACTGAGAAGGTCAAGGACGAAAGTGCCAACGTAGGCTTATGAACACAAAGAAAACAAAAACAATGATCACAGGGGACTTGCATGAATTCAACCTAGACAATGAGGAAATGAAAATAATTAAAGAATTGTACCTTGGATCACACATTGATCAGTACAGAGACTGCAGTCAAGAGATAAGAAGAGAATGAATGGGAAGCACAGCGTTGAAAGAACTAGACAGGATCTTAAAGAGCAAAGGTATACAACTGAGGACTAAGGTTAGAATCATCCAAGGCAAGATATGTACAGATATGAAAGCTGGAGAGAGGCTAAATAGCTCACAAAACTACAATTCCCTGAATTCATAGCATTGAACTAGTCATAGCATTGAGCTATTAAAGTGGTGTCAAACTGAATTATTTCTGCAGCGCAAATGCAGCCTAGGAGATTCCTATTTCCTTGTCAGTTTTGATTTGTGGTTTGCAATCAATTTCAGTTTTATAATCAATTCCTGGCCCTAAAATAGCCCAGGTAGCATCCAAAACGTGGCAAAAATGCCCCATGCCCCTACAGGGTATTTGGGGGCAAAGATATTTGGGGGAGGGGGTTGCTAAGGGTTACAAAAGCAACCCTGGATGTGGGGCTGGATGTGGATGGCAGGTCACACATTGCCCACCCCTGGTTTACAGCAACATAGGTACCTTCCATCTGTGTAGGGGTTGTTTTTAAGCATAAAGTCTGGGCCTTTAGTTAAAATGTAAATCCATCTTCGTAATATTGCTTAGAATTTGGAAACTGAGCAGTCAGCTTTCCAGATGAGGAAGCAGGACTGCTGTCATTGTTCAGATTCTTATTTTGTTTCCAATCTGTTCCCTGGACTATAAATATATCTCAGTGTTCTTTGCTACCACCCACCCCAATATGAAGAGTGAAACATTTCGGTGCAGATGGGAAGACTGGTTAAAAAGAACACTCTACATGTCTCACCCCCGTAAAACACATTTTAGAAGTCAAGTTTTAATGCTGAGATCATACAGCACAAGTCTGTGTTTCATAGATGTATAAATCTGTAACTACATGGAAGAATTGCAAGAAACTCCTGGTAATGAATTGTGAAGATAAGCATCAGGAACTTTTGATGGGACAGCCAAAAAGACAGACAAATGGGACCTTGAACAGATCAAGCCCAAACTCTCCCTGGAAGCCAAGATGACTATTTCGTATTTTGGCCACATCATGAGAAGGCACAACTTAATGCTAGGAAAGGTGGAGGGCACTAAAAAGAGAGGAAGATCACATTCCAGATGGAAAGATCCAATTAGGAGGACCACAGACATAAATC
The DNA here is from genome assembly GCF_019175285.1 of Sceloporus undulatus. Classification (NCBI taxonomy): domain Eukaryota; kingdom Metazoa; phylum Chordata; class Lepidosauria; order Squamata; family Phrynosomatidae; genus Sceloporus; species Sceloporus undulatus. The sequence continues at coordinate 330,275,296 of NC_056523.1, read as the reverse complement.
TACAAGATTTAGGCAGAGCATTGGCGGATATGGGGGCTTGGAGATGTCTCATCCACAGGGCGGTCATGACTTGAGGACAACTCAAGGGCAGTTAACAACAACAAATGTCCCAAGCAAAATGCAGCATGCCATAATTCTTTGAATAAATAAATAAACAAATGAATCCAGGGCGGTGTACGTTAAAATGTTGAAAACACATTACTATAAAATAGAAGTCAATGCAGGGATGGAAAGCCTCATCATGGAAACAAGACACTGAGAGGAAATAAACAATCAAATAATATCACAAGAGAAGTCATTCAATTAAATTGAATATGATTAGTTGAAATACAATAGTCATACAATTAATTGAAATGTTTGGGAAATGGGAGGTAGGGACCATATAATTTCATTAAGAAAAGGGCTAATTTCAAATGAAACTACTAAATTTATCATCACCAAAAAATTGTCTATGTGCCTTCAGGTTTTATGTGTCAGGTTCAATATTTTGTTTTGGAGTATAGACATCTCAAGAGCCATAATAGTGTGATGGTTTGAGCTTTGGACTACAACTCTGGAGACCAGGATTCAAATCTCTGCTTAGCGATGGAAACCTACTGTGTGATCTTGGGCATGTTATACTCTCTCATCCTCAGAGGAAGGCAAAGGAAAACCTCTTCTGAACAAACCTTGCCAAGAAAATCCTGTGACCTTAGGGTCATAAGTTGGAAATGACGAGAAGGCACATGAAGAAAACAAAAAAGAACCATCTTCAGATATTGGAAAGATTGTGATGTAGAACAATGCTTTTCAGACCATCTGATGCTGGGGGCCAGCAATTATTATGTTTTAGGTTTTTAAACAGAGGCTGGATAGCCATCTGTTGCAAGTGCTTTGACTGTGTCTTCTTGCATGACAAGTTAGAATCATAGAGTTGGAAGAGACCACAAGAGACAGCCAATCCAACCCCCTTCTGCCATGCAGGAATTCTCTATCAAAGCACCCCCGACAGATGGCCATCCATCCTCTGTTTAAAAACCTCCAAAGGAGATTCCACTACGCTCCAAAGCAGTATATTCCACTGTTGAACAGCTTTTACTGTCAGAAGGTTCCTCCTAATTTTAACTTGGAATCTCTTTTCCTGTAGTTGGCATCCATTGTTCCACGTCCTGTTCTCTGGAGCAGCAGAAAACAAGCTTGCTCCTTCTTCCCTATGACATCCCGTCAAATATTTAAACAGGCCTAACATATCACCTCCTAACCTTCTCTGCTCCAGGCTAAACATACCCAGCTCCTTGGTGGTTTCCAGAATTTTTGTCATTTTTGTCCCCCTCCTCTGGACATTTACATCCTTCTTGAATTGTGGGTTGGGCTGGATGGCCCTTGCGGTCTCCTCCAACTCGATGAGTCTAAGATTCCAGTTAGACATTAGGAAGCACTCCCTGATGGCAAGACCTGTTTAACAGACACCCTTCAGGTGGTGAACTCATCTTCATGAAAAGTTTTTGAAACCAAGGTTAAATGCCCAGTTTTCAGGGTTAATTTAGAGATTAATTCCCACACTGACAGGAAGTTGAACTAGAAGTCCCTTGGGGTCCCTTCCAACCCTATGGAGCTTATCACATGAAGGAGATTGGGGGTTTATTCTGTGAATATTCTGGGGAAATTGCATAATTATGCATAATGATTTCACATGACGTTGCACAAAACCCACTTTTGTGTGGTCACAAAGAAGCATTAATGCACATCTTTTTACTTTTGGGATTTCAGTGACAATGCATTTCTGATATCACTTTATTTGCACAATTGCATGTGATAATCATTTGCGCAATTACTCGCCATTTCTGCTTCATTTGTGCGATGCTTTAAATGCACTTTAATCTCTCTTTAATGGTGAAATCAACCTCAGTGTGATAAACCTATGAGTCTATGATTCTCACCTGAGCCACCGTGTACATACTGTTTTGCACAGTTTCCTGACTCCCAACCCAGATTTCTCTTGGGTCCAGTGTATTCTGGGCAATAAAGATCGTGGCTACTGCTGCTGCCACTTTAACGGGTCCTTTTCTTCAAAGCGTCAAGCTAAAAAGGAGAAGAAAATAAAATGTAACCACTAAACAGAAGAGGAAATAAAGAGATGATGCCATCAGTCCCAGTAGGTGTGGAATTTGTCCCAGCGTTTTGCAGAGCTGAAGAATTTTATTTTATTTTATTTTACTTTATTTTTTGTAGAACAGACGGGAGAAATGTGTAATACATACACCTCTCCCACACACATGTAATGCAATCCAATCCATCCCACAAGCTATGGAAGAAAAGTGTCAAACCTAATTCTGAAATAGCATTTTCAACATTTCCAGAATCACTCTTTGGCCCACATAGAGTAGTTTATGTTTTTCTCAGATCCCTAAACAGACACAGAGCTTGGAAAAATTACTTTTTTGGGGACGGCGATATTTAAAATCAGTTACCACAGATAGTATTATTTAATTAACTAACTAATAAATTAATTATATTCCAGCGTTTATAGTGGGATGTTAGGGCAGCACACTGCTAAATTAATGAATAATTTAAAAGAGTTGCAGATTAAAAAAACAAAATAATTTAAACTAGATAAGAACCTGTTAAACAAGAGAACAAGTTATAACAGCTTAAACAATTACAATTAACAAACACAGTGCTCATATACACTTAGAGTTAACGAAGCTCCAAAGTGTTTAATAAAAAGACACATTTTCATAGTGCACCAGAAAGAAACCAACTTTGGACCTGTGCGTTCTCACTGAAACCTACACACATCCTAATATTGGGAGCTGATACTTTAATTTCATAGAATCACAGAATCTTAGGCTGCGTCTACACTCCAGAATTAGTGCAGTTTGAAACTGCTTTAACTGTCATTGCTCAATGGCATGTAATTCTGGGATTTGTAGTCTTGTGAGACATTTAGTCCTCTCTGTCTAAAGAGCTTTGGTGCCGCAACAAACTACAAATCCCAGGAGTCCACAGGATGGAGCCATGACAGTTAAAGTAGTGTTAAACTGCATTAATTCTGCAGTGTGGCAACAAGGGATCATAAGAGCCATCTTGTCTAATCCTCTGGCATGTACTGTAAAAATACACTACACCTGAAAGATGGCCATCCAATCTCTGTTTAAAGACCTCCAAAGATGGGAAGTCCACAACCCTGTAAGTCTATTCCACAGTTCTATTCCACTGTAGAACAGCAATCACAATTTTAAAAACCTCTTTCTAACCTTTATTTATAATTGTCATTTTTTTTAAAAAGTCCTTTATATGGCCCTAACCTGAAGCAACTTAAGAAACCCAAAAGAAATAGGCCACTTCATCCAAGCTGACAGGATAGTCCTTCAACAGGATAGGCGTCTTGTCAAACAACTCTCCTTTATAACTGCGCCATTTGCCAGCTGGGATATAGATGTCTCGCTCTTGTTTGCCCATCTCCAAGACAGGAGCTACCATCAAGGTGTCCCCAATGAGAAACTGGGAGTCTATTTTGTGCGTAGACTCATCGTTGGGTGATATCCACCAAATGGGACGGATGATGGGGTCACCGGTGTCCGTGATCTCCCCGGCCAACTCCAACAAGAGGGGTGCCACCAAAGACTCATGGAGCCTTGTGAACTTCAGGGCGATGTCTATGACCTCTCTGTCATAAAGCCACGGTGGGATGGAGAACTGCATGGACGGCATGAAGGCAGACAGTTCCAACCAGCGAATATAGAGTTCCTTATTGGGGATATCCACAGCACCTTCTGTCTTGTTTGGAAGAAAATTCCCACCAATCATATCTGGTAGTATGAAAGGGTATCCCAAAAGGCCCAAGGTCAAGACTGTCGGTATTAAGGACTTTAGTCCCAGTTCATAACCCCAGATGGAGTCCCGGTCAATAATACGAACAAAACAAGAAATATTCTGGGATTGGTAGCCAACTCGGACTTCTGCTAGCTCATAAAAAGGAATGGCCATTTGGGCATAATGCCTGGACCAAATGCTAGGGTCAGACAAGGGCTGGAAGGTTCTGAAATGGTTGGGAAGGTAACATGTTTCACCAGCATCAAATTTGAAGGATGATATGCCATACTTGGAGTGAAGCTGCACCAACTGGCTCTGAAACCAATCTCTGGCTGAAGGGTTGGTGAAATCCAATATGGCACCAATGCCATTCCACCACTTCACCATGGCAGGGAGTGTCCCCATTGTCTCTGTCAGAAAAAACTGTCTCTCTATCCCCACCTCAAAGTTGGGGGAATCTTTATGCACAAAGGGATGGATCCAGACAGTAACATTAAGTCCCTCTTTCTTCAGTTTTTCAAACATTTCTGTTACACAAGGAAACTTTTGGGGGTCAAAGTCAAAGTCTCCATAATGCTCCATATACATGTCATCGATCTCAATGTGGCTGTATCTGAAACCGTACTTCTGTATCATTTGTGCAAATTCCAGGATTTTATCTTGGTCAACCTCTTTTTTGTACATGGCCCATGTTGACCAGATTGGAAACCTGAACATCTTTTCGGAAGGTATCTTCAAAGGTTTTTTGAAATAGCTTTGTGCTACGTATTTGTGGACTGAAGTGATGTCCGAACCTACGCAGATCTGGTAACTCAGCTCTGGGGAAGTCTGGTCTTCCAGAGGAGGACTATAGGGAGAATCTTTATATCTGGCTTGGAAGGTGAGGGACCTCTCGGTGGCATTGAATCCAAGGTGAAAGGGCACAGAGTCATTAATCTTGATGGCTACTGCTCTAGAGGAGAGCCAGTATCTCTCCTGAACACCTCCAAAGCTGTTCCTGAAGGAATACACATCACTAGTCACAAAGGGCACAGGTTCCTGACATCCTGGTAGCCTAATGGGCCAGTGTTGGACACTCATCTCGTATCCCCCATACCAATGGGCATTATCCCAGAACATTTTGTGTTCCACCATTGCATTTGTGGCAAGCTCCTTCCAAATGACACAATAACAGGTCATAGTTTTCTCAGGCCTGATAGTCTGGATGGCAAAATGAAACATTCCTTTGTCGGTCCTAGAACAAGTTAAAATGTCCCCTTTCTCCGAGCAAGACTCCAGGTCCAAGAACCCTGACAGGAAGACCAGCCTGAACACCACCTCTCCAGTCTGGCTTTCAATGGTCAACCCGTCCTGCATTAAATCCATCTGTCCCATCTTCATCCTTTCTGTCTTCTCCAGAGGAACCATGCAGCCAAACAATGCAGCCACTAAGGCTCCGAGGAGGAGTCCCATGGCCAAGAATGCACCTACGCCATATTGAATTGGTTGGGGGGCTGGATGCTGAGGGCTGGATTTCAATCTGGAGAGCTCTTCTCTCTCTTCCTTTCTTCTGCAGTGAAAAGACTGCTTCTCCATGCTGTCCTGTCTCTCTGATCAGCAGCGGCAGGCTGTCAATCTTGCGACGGGTTTCTTATCAAGACTGGGTTTGAAAAACACCAGCTGTGCACTGAGCAATCCTGCAGATCCCTAATATCCAGGGATAGAGATAGAAGTGAGACACCAAACTATCATAAATGGATTTCGGTGGCTGCAAATTACTTCTTTTAAAAGTTACACTCTATTTTCCTATGCAGCAAGCAGAACCTGTGTCTGCCTGGCTGCAAGTATGCTCAACTCAGCTGACCAAGGGTTGTTATTATGCAAGCAAATGTTCCAGGCAGAGAGAAGCCAAAATTCCTGGGACAGCTTCAGCCAAGCTGTATGAGGGAGGAACAGAAGCAAATAAAGAGGTTCAAGGAGAAAGGCCCAGGGAAACAGGAAAGTGCATGGAGCACAGAAAGAAAGAGAGAAAGCTGTGTAGGAGAAAAAGAGGCCTTAAGAGAATGGAAATCTTCTATAACGCAGGAAGGTCCTCTAGTGGTAACATCTTCCTCAGTTCCACTGCTGTTTATATGCACTGCTCCAGCTGCTATTCGATATCATTGTAGTCTGCAAAATCAGCATGTAAAGAGATCTTGCAGCACCTTTGAGACTACCTGAAAGAACGAAGTTGGCAGCATGAGCTTTCGTAAGCTTAGGTCTATTTCCTCTGATGCATTTGGTGGAGTGGAAAGCCAGGGACAGACCTACAGTGTATATGTCATTTCTATGTGAGAATGTGAGTATATATGTTTGTGAATATATGTCTGTGATGCGAGACTTCCTATCTATGATTTGAGGTTACCCTTTACCTCTTCCTTACTATTAGGCCCCTCGCGAATGACACCTGCCCTGCCCAGCATCCACTTTCCCTAAATGTACAATGGCTAGGGTTCTCTTTATAAGAGTATCTTCCCCTTGTAAGTTCAGTATTTTTGGTAGCATATTTTTATGTGCCTATATGGTTTTGAATTCACTCAGGCAGAGGCTTCTGTTGTAACAAATAAACACTGACCATATTGAATACCATTTAGCAAGAATGTACACTTGGCCCTCCTTATCCACATTTTTTTATCCACAGATTCCAGCATCCACAGCTTGAAAATATTTTTTAAAAATTATAAATTCCAAATAACAAACCTTGATTTTCCATTTTATATAAGGGACCCCATTTGCTATGCCATTATATTTAGTGGGACGTGAACATCCACGGATTTTGTTATCCACAGGGGATCCTGGAACCAAACCTCAGCAGATAACAAGAACCCACTGTAACATAGAATAGCTCCAAAGTGGTATGGTTACATAAATATTACAGGTGAAGACATTTCACTTTCTCTCCCAGTCCGTATCCTTCTATCAACTCAGTTCTTTCAGTGGCATCACTAGGGGGGTGCAGGGGGTTCAGCCCGCACCAGATGACGCTCTAAAGGGGGGTGACACTATTGCTCCTTGGACATTTTCATTTTGGCAGAAATGGGTTGTGGCATTTGCCTGTATCTCTTTTAAATGCTGAAGAGATGGGGTGAGTGGGGTGAGGCTCAGCGGGAGGAGAAAGGAGAGGCACCGTTTGTTTTAAATTAAAATTTCAAATTTTTATTTTTATTTTTTAAATTAAAATTTAAAACAAATTATTTTTAAAATTTTGTTTTAAAACATCACATTTTATCAAATTTTCACTTAAACCATACAAAACTCTGTGTGTGTGTGTGTGTGTATATAGATATATATATAAACACCTTCATTCTGTGTATATGATATCATAATTTAAAGGCATACGTTTAATTTTGTTAGTTGTTTATGTCACAACTATTATCCTTATATCCAGTGAGGTACAGGAATTACGATTTATAAGTCAATTTGTAGAAAAATACATTTCTAAGGATTCTTTATTCCCACAGCAAAGCCTAACAGTTTTCCTTATCTCCCTCCTGCCCATAGACATGCCTTTCCTAAGCAGCTAAGCTCTACAGCTCCATAGTAAAAATCCTCCTCCACATTCCTTAAGCCACTTTCAAGAACAGACTTCTCTACCAAGCAGCTTAACCCATGATGGTGCATTGCTCCAGCCCTTGTTCAAACCACTCCATACCCATCCTCCCCCATAACCGAAACAACCCCCTTCCATACATTGTGACAGAACCTGTGATCTGTCTCTGAAGATGCCAGCCACAGATGCTGGTGAAAAGTCAGGAAGAAACTCTTCTAGAACATGGCCACATAGCTCGAAAAACCCACAAAAAGCTATGGATGCTGGCCATGAAAGCCTTTGACTTCAGATTCTGACACCAAGGATGCTCAAATTCCATTGTCCCCAATAGTGGTGCATGCCATCGTGGTTGCACCCAGAGGAAGAAGAGGACAACCAGGTCCAGCAGGCAATGCCACAGAGCAGGTGGCACCCGCCTTATTCCTGCCAGCCAGGCAAGGGGATTCCCAGGGAGTAGAAGGGGGTGCCAAGGCTACTAGCTGCATGAGCAGAGGGAGGGAGGCGGCCCCACAACTGGGTCAGCTGGCAGTCCTATGCCAAGGGCGTCGTGGGCACCCCGTGTCCCTCTCTCAGCAGGTACCCTTGCCTGTCCGCACCTTCCAGTGCCTGGCAAAATCTCCCTCAGGGCATCGGGCGCCTACCTGGATAGCGGCGGCAGTGGCCTTCCCCCTGGCAGAAGAGAAACAACCAGAGCTGTTCCTAATGGCGACGTGGCTGCACCTGTACACACAGCACCATTTGGGACAACCAAGCGCTTGCCACCCATGGATGCTGGCATCCGTGGATGGTAAGTCCGTGGATAAGGAGGGCCCACTGTAACTGACTAGCTTTATTTTTATTCCACTTTTCCCCAGAAAGATGGCTTACAATTTAAAACCAATATAGGGGGGAAAACAATCCCCCTCAAAAAAATTATCATTAAAATTCAATTAACCTATTGCTCATATATTGTTAATCCATTTAGTAAAATATTTATATCCCACCCTTCATTGTGAGAGCTCAGGGCTATGCACAATTTACCATTTTAATTTGATTCAATCTGATATAATCACTGGGGAGGAAGATCTCGTAGTGTTAAAAATAATGTAGATGGATTAAAAACATATTCAAATCTATTTTACAAGTAGATTTGTTCTATTAAAGTTAAAATGTTCAAGCAGTGTGAAACTATCTGTATGTCCATCCTGCAAGAATTCATCAAGATGGAGGTGTAATGTTGTGAAGAATGCTCCATCAAGTTTCTCAAACAGATAAATACATTTATTCAAAAGTTAGTATCTTCTGGAAAGTTGGAGCTTCAGAATACTCACACACATAGATAGTCTCTTTCCAAACAACTCCCAAGATCACATAATGATTTATAGGAACACAGTAACACAGAACAGGTGAATGAAGAGAGAGGATGTAAGACTTAAAGAAACATACAACATATATCACAGGAGGTGTATGAAGAGCAATGCAAAACTTAACGTTAAACATACACCTTTGGCAGGTTATATGTTGTTTTATTAATGCCTCTATAGTGACATGCAAATATTTATATATGGTGCTATATAAATAAACATCACCACCACCACCACCATCATCATCATCATGAATAATAATTTTTGTTGCACCCCAAATGAACAATAGTAGGTCTGTGTGGCCACCACCAACCCAACACTTGCTGGCAGACACAAAGCTCTAGCCAACCATCTAAACACCACTTAGAGCTGCCACCTCCAACCTGATGCCCTGCAGATGTTGGGGTACTACAGTTCCCACCATCCCCTGACAACAAATCCAGGATTATTACAGTCATTTTGGAAATTTCTAGACTGCAATTTTGTTCTTTGCCTGAAGGTGGCAGCAGAAGCAAAGACAATATCTCTGCTCATCAATCCCTGGATCTCTCTATCCTTCTTTTCCCATCTAGAGTGACTCAGGCCAGACTTATATTGTCAGAAATCTGGCCTCAGTGTACATTAGAGGCCTTGTAGGATCATCAATAAATAATCAATAAATTATGTTAAAAATTTTGCACTTTATTTATAGTTATTTTAATTATTTATTGTCACTGTTGTGTATCTCCAAGTCATTTTTGACTTATGGCAACCCTAAGGTGACCCCATCACTGGGTTTTCTTGGCAAATTTCTTCATGGGGGGGGTTTGCCATTGCCATCCTCTGAGAGAGTGACTGACCCAAGGTCACCCATCAGGATTCGAATCCTGCTCTCCAGAGTCATCGGAGATTATCAGTCAGAGGACGGGAAGTCCTTGTCCCGTCCTTTCTCCATCCTTATAATGTGATAGCAAAAAGATTTTCAGATGACGTCGTGCTTATCCTGTCAGATTTTGCAGAGACAGTCCCGATTAATAGTCTGTCATTCCACTTTATCATCTGCTTTTAAAATGTCCCATTTTCTCTCTCCTCCTCTCCCTTTCCCACTTTTGTTTTCACTTCCCTTCAGTTCCTGCAGAGTGAGTTCAAAGTGCAAAAAGATTTTGCTCTTCTTTAATTTAGCAGAAGGGAGATGAGAGAAGGGACTGGAACAACAACAATAATAATAACAATGATGATGATGGTGGTGATGATAATAATAATAATAATAATAATAATAATAATAATAATAATGTATTTCTTACCCGCCTCTCCACATGGATCAAGATGGGGAACAACAACAATTAACAGACACACTGCATCAGTTAAAACACATCAGTTAAAATACACTTCAGTTTAAAATGGCTTACATACAAGTTGGAAGGACCAGAGATACACATATTAAAACAATCCACATTTAAAATTCAGAATTTAACATTCAGAATTTAAAAATCATCCGGATAAGTCAGCAGAAATCTTGCTCTTCCCAGGAGGCTCAGGCAAAAACAAACTGCTGCAGCCTAGAGTTTGCAGGACTAGGAGGAGGCAATTCACTTCCCTTTTTTAGCTGAAAATAACAATAACAATAACTATTATTATTATCATTATTATTATTATTATTATTATTATTATTATTATTAATGTCCTGCCTTTCTACCAGTACAGGGACTCAAAGAAGGTTAGTTCTGAGAATCCGGTGGGGATAAAGGACCACAAAAACAGACTCAGAGCCACCTTGGGTCCTTGGGCTGTGCTCTGCCCTCTTCTGATCTGGAATTGCACTTTAGGTCCTATTAAAAGACATTTAAAAATTATTCGTGACCAGTGTATAGTAAGTGCTGAGTCTGTACTACCAAATGCCTCCTCTTGTTGTCCATCTCATTCTTGTCTCAGAATACAGAACAAAGTGCAGAAGCTCAAGGCATAGTGCAAGCCAAGCACTTCAGTCCAAGGATATACCTCATCTCTGCTGTTTAGTCAAGGTGAACATTAGCTGAACTTTAACTTCTTAGATCAAAGCATATCCTCCTTGTCTACCATTTGTCAACACTTTTGGGCCGTCCTGGAGATAGTTATGTTTGTTCTTTTTGTCAAAACAAATAGTATGAGAAATTCAGTCAACAGGAACTCGGGATGTTTACAAGAAAGAGTCTGTCGTTTAAGCAAGGAATTCCTTGTTTAACCCTTGGAAATCAAGGAGGGTGTTCCCCTTCTTACCTACACAGGGACCCTTGGTATCCTCTGGGGTTTGCTTCCAGGATCTCCTGTGGATAACCACAATCTTTGGATGCTCAAGTCCCATTCATTATAATGGTACAGTAAAATGGTGCCCCTTATATAAAAGGGCAAAATCAAGATTTGCCCATAGAAATGTGTATATTTTTAAAGTATTTTCAAGCCATGGATGTTTGAATCCGTGGACAAAAATATCCATGGATAAGGAGGGCTAACTGTATGTTCAAGCAAAATACAAAGACAGGGGTGTGAGGGACAAAAGGTCACCTTATTGCCTATAGTGACCCTCTTGTTTTCCAGTCATAGAGACTTCTGGGCTAAGAGTATAAAAGCAATAGGGAATTTCTAACTAAGTGATGGCTTCCATTTTTATTATTTTCATCACACATCAAGGGAGAAGTCACTATCATCCTCCCTTTCCTCTCTCCCTCCATTTTCATCTGCCTGAGGCAGGAAACCTGCATCAGAAGCAATGGTTATGTCTCTTGGTATTTGGCAGGGCAATTTCTTCCTCCTCTTGCTGCTCCAGCAGAGTTTGCTCCCTCTCCTTTTCAGAGTCTGATGATTCATGCTTTCTCATGATGTGCCCAAAGTACAAGAGCCTCAGTTTTGCCATCTTGGCTTCCAGTGAGATTTCTGGCTTGCTCTGCTCCCGGACCCATTTATTTGTCTTTTTGGCCATCCATGATATCCTTAGCACTCCACTCCAGCACCACATCCCAAATGAATTTATTTTCTTTCTGTATTCCCCTTGATGAATACAACCTCGTGTACCCAGTTAAATGATACACTGTGTTTATGTAGCCATGTTTTGATTAGGCACAGATGCATTTAATTAGCAGTTTGTTTGATCAATTAGAAAATGAATCCTATAGTCACCTACTTGCTTAGATCTGCTTTGAACAAGCATTGTAATCTTAGTGATGACTCCTAAAGAAATTAAGAGGAAAGAATATAATTAAACCACTAGCACATGTATTATCTACTCCTCCTAATGTCATGTCATCTGCAAATGTGATAAGAGTGTCCTCTGTTCCTTCATCCAAGTCATTGATAAAGACATTGACTAGCAAAGGGTCCAGGACAGAAGCCTGTGGCACCCCACTGGTCCCTTCTCTCCAGGATGAAGAGGAGCCAGTGCTGAGCATCCTTTGCGGTACAGTGTGGCTAAGGCTCAACAACAAAAGATGAACCTCCTACTCCTCCACCACCTCCTTTGTGGCTCTTAGTGGATACCTTGGCTCTTCTCCAGTTCCAGGACCGGCCTCCACCCTCAGCAGCTCAGCCTCTTTAGCATTCTCTCTCACCCTTCAGAAAGCTCAGCTTCCAAAGCGTGGAACTCAAGAGTGTTGTGTCCAAACAGCTCCTTCCCATTGCTGCTCCATCCCTTCTGTTTTATAGTTTTAGAATATATATATATATATTACATCCATCTCATCTGGAAAAAGAGCCGAGGCTGCATGGAAAGGAAAGCAGGGCCTTCATTTCCAAAGAAGAGCTCTGTGTTGCTCCAAAGCTTTCGCTGTTTTTCACCATCAGGAGGTAGCGCAAGGACAGGCGTCTCTTGGCCATTTCACATCATGTTCTCTGGGAAGAGGAGAGATGTGAACTGGATGCACTGTCTGGGATTCTGTCCCTGAGTTTCTCCCTTGTGGATCCTCAGTCTGTTGTTATTTTGGTCCCTGAAGTCTGTTGGATAAGGGGACCCTTGTTCACTTACAATATTTTAGCATCTTCCCTTCCCCTTCCAGACCTTTTTTTTCCAGATGGAAGTAAAGTAAGGCAGCTTCCACTTTGCAATCCAATTTGTTCTTTTCAAAAGCAAACTCCCCCTTCCCCCATTTTCTTTGCTGGGAGACAATGGAGCTTTTCAAGAGTTGCCTGAATTGGATGGTCCTCTTTTTCTGGCTGTGGGGTAAGTTTGTTTTTCATTTTTCTTTCTTTTAGACATTTATTAAGAATAAGAGAATGTTCTTCTGGCCAGTAAGATTATAAATTTCTTGTTGGTGGTAATTGCTTTGGTTTGTCTCCCGCTACCCGGTCTGTGTTTTGTGGTTGTGAAGCTAATTCTCTTGGCAAACTGAAGTACTTTGTATGCATGTATATATGTGTGCCGCAAAGCATGCAAAAAGTTACTTTGGGGGACTCTAACTCCCAGAATCCTCCTTTTAGTGAACTACTGAGATCTAACAGCTTCTGATTCTCCTTTCCAAGTTATGCTACTTGTTTTCCAAACTAGGTAATGGATTGAATGGGGCAAAACAAATGGAAGCACAATCCAGACAAGACAGAGGAGCTCCTTGTTAGTCAAAACGCAGATCAGGGAACAGGGATTCACCTTGTGCTAGATGAGATGGCACTGCAGCAGTTTTGGATAGACTCAGCCTTGAGCCTGGATGCCTGTGGCATACCTAATATATTTGACACCTGATGTAGATCACTTTTAATATCGCTCTGGTGGGGCTGCTGGCTAAACGGGAAAGGAAGGAGAGACTCACTTGCCTGGACAGCCAGCAGACTGACCAGATCTACAAGCCAGATCCTTCCCACCAGTGGCTGCAGCCCTTCTGGGCCTGGCAGAACTGCTGGCCAGATGGGAAAGGGAGGTGCCCTGCTGTCCTGCCTGGCCATCAAACCAACAAGACCCAAAAGGCAGCCCCTTACCATCAGCGCACTGAGTGACATTTCCCTATGAGATGCCACCCAGTGTGGTCCTCACCCCCTGAACCCTTCTGATGATGCCCCTCCTGGATGCTCAGGTTCCTGCAGTGGCCAGGAGTGCTTTTCCACGCTTCAAGCTCTCAGTGTGCCCGTTCTCAGCCCATTTGTGAATATGTCTGATCTGGCCACAGTGACACATTAAGTTGCATCTTGTTTGGATAACTGTGAGGTGTTCTAAGTTGGGCTGCCTTTGAGGAATGTTTAGGAACTTCAGTTGGTACAAAAAGCCACTCTGTGCTGTTTTAAATTGTACAGTTTTTGACTGCTTTTACCATTTTAAGTGTATTTTTAAACAACAGTTTTAACATTGTTAATAGTTTAGTTCTATTTTAATGTTGACTTTTTGTATGTTTTTAACTACTGTGCATTCAAACATATCACAGATGAAATACTGTATATATTTGACTATAAGTCGACCTCATGTATAAGTTGAGGGCAAGTTTTGGGGCCAAAATTATGGATTTTGCTATGAACCATGCAAAAGTCGAGGGTAAAATTTAGGGGCATGTAACAAAGGATCTAAAGGGTGAGGCAAAGCAAAGCAATGTCAAAGAACTTACAAAATTCCAGCAGACATACCTCTTTGTGCTTACTCTTAAGGCTGGATGGATGAGAGATTAGAAGGGGTCGGTGCCTCATATATTATACTCTTGCTAAGATGGTTCCTTATTTTAAATAAGAATTAAGATACAATACTTACAGTACATTGACACGTGGATAAGTCAACTCAGGTTTTTTGGGTCAATTTTTGGACCTAAATTTCTAGACAGGAGTATATACAGTATACAGCATACAGTATATACAGTATTTCAACATTTCACAGATGAAAACCTGGGTTGCCTTTGCACTGCAGAATTAATGGAGTTTGGCATCACTTTCACTCCCCTGGCTCCATGCTATGGAATTCAGGGATTTCTAGTTTTGTGAGATATTTGGCTTTCTCTGTCAGAGTGTTCCAGTGTGACAACAAACTACAAATCCCAGGATTCTACAGGATGGAGCCACGACCATTAAAGCAGTGTCAAATGGCATCATTTCTGCAGCCCAATTCTTCCCCTCCTCTCCTTGTCCCCATCCTCAACTAAGTGCAAATTATTTTTGCACTTAGAACTTAGTTTGCAACAACTGAAGTGTAAGCCAAAGACAATGGTGAGAAGGAAAAGAGAGAAACTGGGACATTTTAAAAGTAGCTGAAATAGCAAGAGAGGATTGATTAGTAGTATCCCTGCCAAATCAGAAGAGTTGGAGGGTATGTAATATGCACTGAGCATCCCTTCATACAGTATAAATGAAACACAACATGACACACAATGTAAAAGCTGAAATGGGATCACCTTGTTCTTTCTGCTCTGGTCTTGTTCCCTGTTCAGCATCCAGTCAAGAGATCCCTTCCCCAAAGGCCCTCGCTTCTTCCAAAAACCATAAACAAAAATCAGACCTGATGCCTGCTGGGATTTTCCTTAAAGGAAGGGAGAAAAGCCTTTCATCTATTGTATGCTTGTTTCCTTTTACATAACTAAGCTGCTGTTTGGTCCTGCAGTGGCACCTAGTTAAAGGGACTGTATTTTACTCTGAGAACACAGGAAATTCTTGAGAGACTTGGGCTTCTTCTGCAGCAAAGAGAGGGGGAACACCCTGCTTTCAGAAGCACATGAAGGTGGGTTATCCATGGTGCAACCTGACACCCAAATTTTGTGTTATGCCAGCCCTCTTTTACTGCCCTCCCAATACTGATGCTGCATTAGAAAATCCAAATAAACAGAGAATGAGGAATAAAAGATGGGCATAAGAAACCTTTGTAAAAAGCAGATTCCCTATTAGAGGTTTTCCTAACAGAGATATGCTGGCATAAAAATTACAAACATAATATGCACTTGTGTTTATTTCCCACAGCATCAGGAGGAGACAGTTTCCTCATCAGAAATGCCCGCCTAGAAAAGTGTATCCATGCCTCTTCCCATGAAGCTGAAAAAGTCAGCCTATCCGAATGCAAGCCACATTCCCACTACCATCAGTGGAGCTGGGATGCAACCACTCATGCTGTGGTCAACCTCAATACTGGACAGTGCCTCTCAGTCTCTCATGCAGAAGAATTTGCCTTGGCTCATCTGGAAGCCTGTGGAGGAGATGGGCTGCACCAGGCTTGGGTCTGCAGCAAAAAGGGTCACCTCACCCTACAAGGATTAGGTCTTCACCTCACCACAAAACCGGGTGGGCACAAGGCCTTCCTCTCCCAGGAGAAGGACAAGTTCAGCCGGTGGAAGACGCTGGCCAACAAAATTGTCTGTGCCACAGATCCAGCAACTATAAATCCTGGATTTGGAGATCTGGTGGAAGAATCTCTAGTCCCCTCGGTGTGGGTCCTGGAAAGTATGTTATTGTTTTTATTCATATCATATCTTTCTCCCTATAAGAAATGTGAAATAGCTTAAAATTAAAAAAAAATTGTACACCTTCCAGAATCTCCACCCAGCATGGCCATTTTATTTTCTTTCCCTACTGTAATTTTTAGCTTTTCACCTAAATGGTCTAAGGCACCAATTCATGCACCTTTCATATCTGGACGAAATGTTCATGACTACCTCATTGCATTTTTCTCCCCAGATAAAACTACTGCTTTAAACAAGCTTCACTCCTTTTCTGTGGAGACCACAACCGCCCTTCCAGACACCATCTGGGGGGACTTGCCAAACATAACCAGCACTCTTCCAAAAAATGAAGGTACAAGTTTTGAGGAAGATCAAGGTGAGTGTTGCAAACAGAGCTTTAACGGGACATAAGATGAAGGAGAGCTTTACAGGGCAAGGTGTACTCTGTCTGTGTGGCTAAGAAAATATGGACAATGGCCAGGTGTGAATTCTTCTGGGAGGGCAAAAAGCAGGGTTTGAAAGCAATGGGCTTCCTCTGCTATTTGGCCCAAGGCAACTGGTATTTAGAGGTAGACTGCCCCTGAAGCAGAAGGTTCCTTTTAGATGCCCATAGTCGGTTAGAGACTCAAGCAGTTTTAAGAATTGGTGTACATCCGCTTTCAAAGCCATCGAAGCCAGTGGCCACTGCAAAAACATGCTTACATTCCTGGTCTGCTACAGAATTGGTTGGATATTTTTGTCTGATGCAGAATGTCTGCATTCAGTTCAAGGTTGTGGGGGTGGATGTGTGTGATGTGCATCGGACATTGGGCATACAGGTGCACCTATGCATTTCATTTCACATTCAGTTACACACTATCAGAGTTTGCTAACCAGGTCTCATTGTACAAGCACTGCATAGCTCTGTGGCCATAAAATAAATTGTGTTCCGTCTCTTTAATGTAAGATTACACTTAGATGTTTCTGGATTAGATAAATGAAATCTGAAGACACTGTTCTTTTTTTCTTCCATTCATTTCCTTTTCTTGCAATCACGCCAATTCCACCTCCACAATTAATCAAAACCTCAAACCACCTGGAATTCTGTGTCCATTTCTGGGCCATATACCACCTCTTCATAGGACTTGGTGGTTTCCAGAGTTTTCACTTTGGTTGTCCTGCTCTGGACATGCTCCAACTTGTCCACATCCTTCTCAAATTGTGGTGACCAGAACTGGACACAATATTCCAGGTGAGGTCTGAGCAGAGCAGAATAGAATGGGACGATTACAGTACATATTTCAACTCCACTCCTATTGATGCAGCTATACTTCTCCATACGTTTCCATCTCATTCTCCATATTTCTTTCCCTGCCAGAAAGATATACCCATCATAAAAAGCATCCAAGGAAAGCAGCAAGTTCCCGACATACAGGTATGATGGAAGCCAAAAAGGAAATAGAATAAAGACTAAGTATAGTGGGGCTTTGGTATCCACTGGGGTTTGGTTCCAGGACCCCGTATGGATACTGAAATCTGTGGGTGCTCAGGTGGAATTATAAACAATGGTGCAGTAAAATGGTGTGCCCTATATAAAATAGAAAAAAATAAAGGTTTGCTTTTGTGGTAAGTTGTAGATGATTGAATCTATGGCAGCAGAATTTGTGGATATGGAGAGCTGACTGTACAATCCAAAACATCTGGAATTCACTGCCAGAGAATATGAAGATGGTCTATTGGTGTAGATAGCTGTGAAGGGAATTAAACAAGCACCAGATCCCATCTGATCTTGAAAGTTAAACAGGGCCAGCTATGGTTAGCACTTGGATGGGAGATTGGCAATGAATACTAGGTACTGCAGGCTGTATTTCAGAGGAAGGAACTGGCAAAACCACCTCTGAGTATTCCTTGCCTAAGAAAGCCCTGTGAAATTCATGGGGCTGCCATATATTGACAGGCAACTTGAAGGCGCGTGCACACACACACACAAGCAGGAATACTGCTCTCCAGATGTTGTTGGACTGCAGTTCCCATCATTCATCATTACTGGTCGTGCTGGCTGAGAGTGTATCCATCACACTGCAGAAATAAAGCAGTTTGACACTATTTTAACTGTCATCACTATATCCTAAATAATCCTGGGATTTGTATTTTGGTGGGATGCCAGACTTGTTTGACAGACAAGGATGAAAAATTTGGAAGTTGCTGGAAGCCTACTTCTGGAGTTGGAAAAAGAGATATTTAAAAATATTAAACAGTGCACGAAAAAATACATTGTCATGGATGGGGAGACAGAAAAGGGGCAGGCAGGAAATCTGCAAAAATAATCCTGAGAGCCACATTAGAACAGGGGGGCTAACTGGATAAGAGTTTGAGACGTTATGGGGAGGATTACATCTCCCAGAGTGCTGGCTGGAGATCCTGGGAGTTGTAGGCCCCCCCCAAAGTAATTTCTCCAAGCTCTGGCTGGGGATTCTGGAAGTTGTCGCCACCACAAAGTAACCGTTTGAAGCTCGGATGGGAAGCTAAGAGTTGCACCTGGGATTGACTGTATGCTGATGTTTCTCTTCCCATTAATAAAGCCACAAAATTGGCATTTTCCTAAGGTTGGCACATCAGAGCAGAGTCCTAGTGGATGGTGGGACTGGCAGGCATTGGGGTGGCTGAAGAAGCCAGGCCTCAGGGTGCTGTTTTGGGCAGCGGAGCAGGGGATCTGGCTCATCCAACTCTTAAAGCAAGGAGTTGAGGAAAATACAGAAGCAGGTGAACAGGAAAAGAAGTGACAAAAATGCAACTACATTTTCAGGTGCCAACTGGAAAACTGTCATGCTTGTCCTGAGCCCGCTGGCTTTTATACTGGGACTAGTCATACTTCTGCTGAACATCCATTACAACAGGTAAGTGGCCTGAGTTACATGAATGTAAGGATTGTGAGGTTTCTTCATTTGCTAGCCTACCTGCTTTATTCCACAACCTGAATTATCATCCCACTTGATACAGTACAGTGGGCCCCATGGCATCTGCTGGGTTTTGGTTCCAGAAACTCCCTGTTCTCGTAGATACCAAAATCCATGGATGCTCAAATCCCATTATATGCAATGGTATGGTAAAATGGTCTCATATAAAATGGACATCTTAGGCAGTGAAGAAAGACGACAGGAAGAAAATCAATTCATTTGAGACGTAGAGAAGAGTTCTGCGGATAGAGTGGACTGCTAAAAAGACAGATAAATGGGTGTTAGAGCAAATCAAACCTGAACTTTCCCTAGAAGTCAAGGTAATTAAATTGAGGCTGTCGTGCCTTGAACATATCATGGGAAGACAAGAAAAGACGATAATGCCTAGCAAGATGGAAGGCAGTAAGAAGAGAGAAAGAACACACTCTAGATCAGCATTTCCGAAACTTTGGTCCTCCTGATGTTTTGGACTTCGGCTCCTAGATCCCCCAACTGCTGGTGAAGCTGGCTAAGACTTCTGGGAGATGAAATCCAAAACATCTGGAGGACCAAATTTTGGGAATTGGAGCTCTAGATGGATAGACTCAATCTGGGAAGCCATGGCTGCCCTGAGTTTGCAAGACCTGAGTAGAGCAGTTGGTGACAGGGTAACCCAAAGGTCTCTCCTTCATGGGGTTGCCATGGGTAGAAGCTGACTTGAAGGCAGCTAACAACAACACATGAAATGGCAAAAACACAGATTTGCTTTTCAGAAATTTTAAAAAAATATTTTTAGGCTGTACATGGTTGAACCCATGGATGCAGAATCCATGGATATGGAGGACTGATTCCACTAGCTTTAACAGAATGCCAGTTCCCACATCTCACTATATCAGAGTTGAGAAGGGTGCAGCCTATTGTGATCCTATTTGTGGCACTCTCCTTCATGGTTTTTATCAGTCCATTTGGAATCGCTCCCACAGCACCTATCACCAGACTACATTTGTTTTCTTTGCCTAGTGGCACTGTATCTCACTTTGCAGGTATCATCATCATCATCATCATCAATTGGCTTTATTTATTATCTGCCTTTTCCCTAAAACCAAGACACAAGAAGGTTTATCAATTAAAATAAGTACAATATAGTTAAAATATACAAAGGTTCAACGTTAACATGGAATCAAACTGTTAATAACATGTTAAAAATTAAAACAATTAAAAATAATAAAAATTGCACAGATAAAATAGCACTTAAAAGCTTTTTCCTTAAAAACTTTCAGTTAACCAAACCTTGTTAGAATAAAATACAGTAGTATTTTCCTGCTAATTTGAGGACAGCAATTAGGGAGCAGTTCTGTCTGCCCTGGGAAGTCCAGAGCCTAGGAGCAGCCACCAAGAAGGCCCTCGAGTTCAAGACATCTGGAGGGCTGGGTGATTCTCACCCAACATGGTCCAACTTCAGTGCTTGTTCACCTTCAGTCTTTGTTCAACTGGCCTTAGACATGCCATTTATATTGACTGCATCTACACAATAGAGATATGGTAGTCTGATACCACTTTAAATGGTACTGCTCCATCCTGTGGAACCCTGGGATTTGTAGTTGGTGTGGCACTTGTAATTCTTTGCTAGAGGAAGAGAGCTCTAATTCATTCCCCTGAACTACAGGTTAAATCAGCATCCTGAATAACAGAGGGGCAGGGAACCTTTCAAACTGACCAAGTCAGGGGTGCTTTGATTGTGAGTTCCTGCATGGCAGGGGTGGACTGGATAGTCCTTGTGGTCTCTTCCAACCCTTCTGATGCTATCATTCCAGGTATATTTCCTGATGAGTTAAACCTCATGCCTATTTTATATTGGCTTCACCAAACACAGAAGATTTAATGTACAAATGCTCACATGGCCATGGTCATCTCACAGGTGTCTCCATTCTGGATTTCAAAGCATTTCACCATTAAAATGACTTTTTAATTCCTGCCTTAGGAAGAAGAAGATGCTGTCTGCCCTGAAGAGCCGTCAGGTGAGACAGGAGGCCTACCTGTCCTTACCTGGGACAACTACCACCAGCCCTAAGATGCAGATGGCCCCAGCATCCCCTTCGCTGAAGCATGGTGAAATTTTGATCGAATGGAAAGATGGGACAATCACCCCGCTCTTTGACAGCATGAACTATAAGATATGCTAATGTTACTTGAGCTGAACCTGTGGTTTTCAAGAGTAGCACATTTGTGCAGGGTGCCTTTTTACTGCTCTTAGAGGATACGGCACTTTTACAAAGCCTTCTTCACTAGCCTAAAACTGAATCCACATGACACAATTACAGCACTATGGTTCCATTTAAACTGTCATGGTTCCATCCTGTGGAATCCTGGTGTTTGTAACTGTTGGAGAGATTAGATTATCTGTCGCTCTCTAACAGAGAATCCTAAATACCTCCAGTCCAAACTACAAATCCCAGGATTTTGTAAATTGGAGTCATGGCTGTTAAATGGTACAAAACAGATGTAATGATGGAATGCAGATTCACCCTTCTTCATACAAAAGCAGGAAACCTAAAGGCAACTGTAAAACACCTTTGTTTGCCACAACACACACACACACACTGGTGGACACAGAGTTTTAGGTTGTTTAAAATATTCAAGCAGGTGAGCTAAAAATATAATAGATATGTCAGCAATTAAGCCTCTGTGCCAATGGAATTGGGTTGAGGGAATGTGGCATTCTTAAAGACTAGCAACGTATTTAGCTGATCTCAGGTTTTCAAAGGCTTATGAAAGCTATGTCTGATTTTTAAACCACAGCAACACAATACTATCCCTAAAGAGCAATGGAATGTTTTGACTGTGTAAGGTGTCGTTCTGCATTCACTCTCAATAGGTTCAACTATGCCACTGCTGTATGCTTTACTATCTGGATATCACTAACTGAATGCCTTCACTCAAATGCTACTTGTTTTAAACATGACTCAAAATAAAGTACTAAATATCAGTGCGGCTACTTAAGCAACCAACAAAGTTTTCTTGTACTGGTCACTACAATTTTGCATGGACTTCAATAAAGGGCTGCATTTTCCCCCTGGCACCAAGAGTGCTTGGTTGTTCGCTATTCCTATATTTTCATCTCTGTGGATATCCGCCTCAGAGCTACAGAGCAGTAGAACCTGTTGGCAGTGGATCCGGATTTCAGATGAGCTAACCGAGTTGAGGAATTTGGGGGAAAGCACTTTGGACAACTATGTTGTATCATCATCATCATTACCAACTTCATTTATACTGTGTGTTTCCAAGTACCAGGTGCTGTGGGCTGTATTTCAGAAGATGGAACAGGCAAAACCACCTCTGAGGACTCCTTGCCTAAGAAAACTCTACATCAGAAAAAAGGTCACACAACAACAACAAAGCTATTCACAGTACTAAAACAATTTAAATCCGGATAAAAGATAAAAGGCAGTTAAAAACAGTTCAGTAGAAGCAAAAGAAATTATACTGCACCCACTAAAGCCCTATAGTTAAAAACCTTCCATTCTAAAAGCCTGCTAGATTTAAAAAGTTTTTGCCTGTCAACTGAAAGACAGCAAGGAAGAAATCACTTTGGCCTCTCCAGGAGCACCATAGCCTAGCAGCAGCCACCCTGTCTCATATCCCCAGCAGGCTAAAACCTGGAGCAGATTCTCACACACACCCTAACATGAGAGCAACCAGCTGCCACAACTTGAAAGTGTATGTACTATCACCCAAGAATGGGAGGGCTGGTGCACCTCTGGACTCATTTCATGTTTCTGATTCCTGATCTGAATATGGATGTTACACCATGGCCAAAAAAAAGAACAAACTTACATGCAGGGAACTAACATGTGCCAAAAACACCAATGAGATATAGTACTCACCTTCTATTCAACCACTGTGGCTGATAACCCAGAGCTAGAGAAAGTTACTTTTTGGCCTACAATTTCCAGTGGTTATGCTGACTGGAGGACTCTGGGAGTAGAGATCCAAAATAGTCATTTTACTTTTCAACTTGGAATTGTGATGGGTACTGATGAGCCTGTTCTTCTAGAATGTATACAGCACAAACTTTCATAAATGGTGAATGAGATCTGAATCCTGGTTTGCTAGCTGTTTGCACCTGAAGAGGACAACTGCATCGGACACAGGCCAATTCCCTCCCCAGACCTCCTCTATGGGAGACCTCCCCATAGCAAGGCCAAATAGCTGTGTTTTCCTCTGCCGTCCCCATAAAATGGTAGCAGGAAGTGACATCCCTCCCTGCCGCTATTTTTAAAGGGGCAACACAGGAAAGTGGAGGTACTTGGAGGTAGAACAGGTAGTACAAAAATAATTACCACGGAATACACAAATTCAACCTAGACAATGAAAAAATTGAAATAGAGTTCCCGTACTTAGGATCAAACATTGATCAGAATGGTGACTGCAGCCAAGAAATAAGAAGACTAGGAATGGGGAAGACAGCCATGAAAGAATTGGGTAAGATCATAGAGTAAATACAAACAACTGAGCACTACAGTCAGAATTGTCCAGGCCATATTATTCCAAATCATCACGTATGGATGTGGACAGTCAAAAAAACAGAGGAAAAACTGCTCATTTAAGATAGTTCGGGAGAAGAGTGCTGAGGAAACTGTGGACAGCCAAAAAGACAAACAAATGTTGGGTTGCTTGCAGAGGGGGAGGTATTTTTATGTGTTTTCACACATTGGGGATTCTTTCTGCATAGTGTAGGAGCGAAGAAATACCTAAAGAATCACATCATTTTAAAATAATTTTTGTGCCACACTCTGCTCACTTAAATCTAACAGATTAGGAAATGGAATATGAAGCAGAAATCTGTTTTCTGAGTTTACAGTTTAATATTATACATCTAATCAAACCCTGGAAATAGAAATACCCAGGTTTTAAGTAACCTGACATGATCATTGTGACATATTTAGAAGAGACTTGCATTTTACAGTAGTGTCTTCCCCCCCCCCCATTTTTGTGGAACTAGCACATCAGCAATTCCTCTAAAAACGTTCCTGTATCCCCCTTGAAACGTTCATACTTTGGAGCAGAGAAATTGATGTGCCTCCCTCAAGGCGCTCTGCATGTCCTGGTACTCAGAAAGCTTGCAGGCCTCACTGAGGTTCAGCCAACGAAAAGCCTGGTGCTCTGACGAGAGCTTGATCTCAGTGTTGCTTTCTTTCATTTCAGCCAGCCAGTAGATGACTGTTTTGGCTTTGCCTCTGACAGTGTAGTTCAGTTCCTTCTTAAACCCTTCGAGGATGGTGAACTGGGAGGGGTCCAGCCCAGCCTCCTCTTGTGTCTCCCGGAGGGCCGTCTGCAGGTCATCTTCCCCAGGGTCAACGTGGCCTGACATATGGACAGACGGGGGGGGGGGGTGTGAGACATTATAAGACCCAATTCATAATACACAACCAAGCTGAAAGGTTTTCATACAACAGAAATCAGGGTGGTCAACTGTAGAGGCTAAGGGGCTGTATAATGGGTTCTCTGTCCATCTCCTGCTTCTGAGAAGGAGAGAGGACCCTCGAGGTCTATCTAGCTGCCACCAGCACTATTTTACTCCACGTGACTCAATAATCTAGTGGAAGTTACTGAGGGGTTGAACTTGCGCTTCTCCCACCGCTGAACTCTGCACGAGGCTTTCCTTCCTCCTCCTGTGGAAGGTGAGCAAAGGCATGTGAAGAGACTGTGGGAAAAAGGTGATGTTTAAAGGAAAGTTTTTATTCTAAGCATTCAATCTACATGGGTATCTTGTACATGAAGGCACCTTCCTCCAAGCGTAACTTAGACATAGTTACAAAAACAGACTAAGGACCCAAACAGACAGGCCGAAATAAAGCTGCTTTGGGTCACTTTGGAGATATGCTGTTAAAATGACACACACATCTTAAGAGGCCAGAAGCTGCACCAAAGCTGCGATCCAGTCCTAAAGACTGGAGCATGGCTTTGGCATGGTTTCCAGCCTCTTAGGACGCATGCATAATTTAAACAGCATACCTCCAAAGTGACCAGAAGCAGCTTTATTTTGGCCTGTCTGTTTGAGCCCTGAGTCATATTCAGCTGAGGTTAGAATAAACATAACCACTAACATAACTGGTTGAACTTTCCTATTCTGCTCACAAGACAGAGAGTGTTTTGGGTCTGGGATGGTGATGTGAGGTTGGACTTCTGTGCCCAGCCTGCTACCAAGCGTCTCTAGGGACAGTGAGGAAGGCAGCACCACTCCACCTCTCCATCAGTTCCAAAGTCAATGTCAGTCAGTCTCTTTCTTTCTCTCCATACTTCATGGCACCCCAAGGTTTTATAACCTAACATTTGTAAGCATCTCAAAGCTTCCACACTTCTCCCCAAGCTAGTCTACACTGCAAAATTAATGCAGTTTGACACCACTTTTACTGGCATGGAATTCTGTGATTTGTAGTTTTGTGAGATATTCACTCATATCTGTTGAAGAGCTCTGGTGCCACAACAAACTACAAATCCCAGGATTCCAAAGCATGGAACCATGACAGTGAAAGGGATCTCAAACTGCACTAGTTTTGCAGTGCAGATGCAGTCCTAGCTTTGCTAGTAAAATATCAGCAATAAGGCAGTGCATAATTTTTCTGTAACTCTAACTTTGTTGCTCTTGTTGTTCGCTGCCGTCAATTCACCTGACTCATGGCGACCCTGTGGATGAGACACCTCCCCCCCCCCCCCCCAATTCTCCACTGCTCTGCTCAATTCCTGTAGATCCATGCAGGTGGCAAACCCCCTCAGAACAAACCTTGCCAAGAAAAGCCCACCATAAGGTCACTGTAATTCTGAAACAACTTGAAGGCACACAACAATATCGTTTTCATTTATTTTTTATTTTATTGTTATAATGTATTTTAGTATTTTTAATTATTTTAATATAGGATTGTTTACAATTAAGCTCACTGCCTAATGCATCTGCTGTTCCCCTCCAAGAAACATGCCCCTTGCTATGGGGGCTCCTAGGAGAAGTTTTAAAACGCTCCTGCAATGCGGACAGGCTGCTGAGTAGACCTCAAACCCTGTCTCAAGCCCAGAGTACAATGCACATTCCTCAAAGAGGAACACCAAAAACATTAGGAAATAGACTTCAGGCAGTGGTTGTCTCTGCTGCACATCGAAGGAGCCTTCTAAAGCTTTTTCTAGGAGCAGCAGACTTGAGATTTGACTTGGATGTATTTGCAAGGATTTGACACTTAAAGACTTGGAGTAAAAGACTTGAACGCATTACTGGAAAAATTGTACTTAAAACCAATACATCCTTAACCCTTTGTTTACCTGGAGGAGAGATTATAAATGAGAGAGCCCATAGTCACAGGATAATGTGAGAGAGGGTGACTTGCCCAAGGTCATCCAGTGGGTTTCCATGGCAGAGCAGGGATTCAAACCCTGGTCTCCAGAGTCATAGTCTAACATTCAAACCATCACACCATGCTGGTGTTTTAATCAGTTAACATTAATCAGTTAAAGGCAATGAAATCATAAAATCATAGAGTTGGAAGAGATCTCAAGGGCCTTCCAGTCCAACCCTAATCTGCCATGCAGGAATACACAATCAAAGCACCCCTGACCGATGGCCATCCAGCCTCCATTTAGAAATCTGCAAAGAGGGAGATTCCACCACTTTCCCAGGGAACATGTTCCACTGTCAAACATCTCTTAAAGTTCCTCCTAATGTTGAGGTGGAATCTCTTTTCGTGACCATTGCTCTGTGTCAGGCCAGAAATAAAGCTGTTTCGGGTCACTTTGGAGGTATGCTGTTTAAATGAAGTAGCACCAAAGCCACGCTCCAGTCTTAAGGACTGGAGCGCAGCTTTGGCACAAGCTTCTGGCCTCTTAAGACACGTGTGCCATTTAAACAGCATACATACCTCCAAGTCCAAAGTGACCCGAGGCAGCTTTATTTTGGCCTGTCTGTTCAGGCCCTTAGTCTCTGGAGCAGCAGTAAACAAGCTTGCTCCCTTCTCAATATGACATCCCTTCAAATATTTAAACAGGGCTCTCAAATCACCTCTTAGCCTTCTCTTCTCCAGGCTAAACATCCCCAGCATCTCCCTAAATCCAAAGATAAGAGGAATAACGCTGTACCTTTTGGAGGGGTCCAGTGGTGGGTCCCATAGGAGGTCTGCAAGAGGAGGTATTCAACGTTGTTCTCAACAGCAGAGGCAGAGGAGATCTCCCGCAGCTTCCTGAAGATAATCAGACCGCATGCTCTTAAGGTCATGGTTGGCTTGCTGGGGAGAAATCATGAGAGGAAGAGAAGGTTAAGAGCTGATATGATAGCCCTGTTTAAGTATTTGAAGGGATGCCATATTGAGGAGGGAGCAAGCTTGTTTTCTGCTGCTCCAGAGACTAGGACCCAGAGCAATGGATGCAAGCTCCAGGAAGAGAGATTCCAGCTCAACATCAGAAAGAACTTCCTGACAGTAAGGGCTGTGCGACAGTGGAACACACACCTTCCTTGGAGTGTGGTAGAGTCGCCTTCTTTGGAGGTCTTTAAGCAGAGGCTGGATGGCCCTCTGTCAATGAGGATGCTTTGATGGAGAGTTCCTGCATGGCAGAATGGGGCTGGACTGGATCAGGGCCCTTTTTGGGGTCTCTTCCAACTCTACGATTCTATGACTGTATGTTAGCAACCCAGACCTCTGAAGCCCAGTCCAATGAAAGGGGAGGGATGGGGAGAGGGTTCAGGCCCAGAGGCAGAGAGCTGATCCACGGAGCAGGACTCAGGAAGGCGTCCTGCGCTAGCAGCAGGCAATTAAAAGGCGGCGCAAAGGGCCTGCCATTTAAGTCTAATGACACTTCTGCAAAACAACAACAACAACAACAACCACAACCACCCATTTTGTGACTATAGCCTGCAGAGCCATCATGCAGAGGACTGGGCTTGTATTATCTGCATCTGCCGCCAGTTTCACCCAATTTATTGTTAATAATAATAATAATAATAATAATAATAAATGTTATTTATACACCGCTTTTCCAACAGATCAAAGCGGTTTACAAAAATGCATAAACAATTACATAAACAAATATACAAATACTGCTGTTATTGTTATTATTATTGTTTTATTAATTTGTTATTTTATTCATTTATTAAGCCCTTAAAAACCTTAACCTCTGTAAAAGTTCTTTTGGGTTGCATCCGCACTGCGGAAATAATCCGCTTTGATACCGCTTTAACTGCCCTGGCTCAATTGCGAGAGAGTTCTGGGAATTGTAGTTCTGTGAGGCATCCAGCCTTCTCTGCCAGACAAAGCTCTGGTGCCACAACGAACTACAAATCCCAAGGTTCCATTGGATGGAGCCATGGTAGTTAAAGCGGTGTCAAACCGGGCTGTTTTCGCAGTGCGGACGCAGCCTAAGTTTTAACCAACCTGATTCTTCTTCAGCTCCAAGACTGAAGTAAAAGGCCTTTAACAGAGCCAGGTTTCAGTGGAACGTTTTGATTGGTCCCCTGGCCTGTCAATCCAAGCGTCACCGAGCAACGGCGGTCGGTTCGCCCAATCAGAATTAGACAAAGCAGGTGGAAGAGGCGGGACGCAGTCGCCGCTAGCAACAGCGCCCGCCTGGGACACGACAGCATCCAATCAACGAGGACGGAAAGGCGGGGCCGATCAAGGGAGGGAGTAAACTCGAAACAGGATTGGATGCCGAGCCAAGAGTGGCAAGGTGGTAGACCAATAGGAAAGAAAGGCGAGTTTTTTTCCCACACGGGAGGGAAAAGCAAGACTGCGCTGCCGCCTTTCGGGAGCCTCCTTCCCGCCTCTCCTGATTGGTCAAGAGAGAAGTCCTCCGATAGAACGTCCGATTGGGCGGCTGCTGTGACGTCACCAGCGCGACGCTGGGCGCGCGAGGGTTTGAACGGGCGCTTGGCGGCGTCGCCATGGAAACGTGGTCTAGCAGGCGCCAGTAAAGTTTAGAGAGAGAGAGAAAGAAAGCGGGAAACTGAGTTAAAAGGACGAAGGAGAAGCAGAGAAAGAAAGAAAGAGAGAGAGAGAAAGAAAGAGAGAGAGAGAGAGAGGCGTCTTTCGTTTTGTTGTTTTAATATATATATATATATATATATTTAATGTCCAATGTTTCCCAAGGAGTCTTGACCTTTGCCCTGTTGCCATGGCGACGGGGAGATGGCGGCCGGAGCCTCTTGGCGCCTTCACTCTCCGCTTCTCGTGGAAAGAGCCTCGGCGCCTGAGGTAAGGAGCCTGGGATGGAAGAAGAAGCAGCAAGACCCAAGGCGGCCATGGCAGTCTATGGAGGACTGCGAGGGGCAGCTGCACTGCGGATGTAACGCGGTTTCATAACACTTTTGCAGCTCCGGCCCATGGAGCCCTCAGAGCCCTCCGCCTTCTGAGCTGAAGAGGATCCCAGTGCCCCTCCCTTCGGGGACCCAGTTGGTATCATAGAATGTGTCTTCTATCATAACAGCATTGATCTTCCAGGGACCCCTCTGACCCTCCTCCTCCTCCTCCTCCTCTGCTGGGCTGCCTGGGGCTTCCACCAGTTCCAGGGAAGGAGATCCGGCCCCGCTGCTGCTGCTGCTGCTGTAAGAGACCTCCTCGTTGGGCATCAAGCAGGTAGAGGAGACACGCTCCTCCTCCGTTCTTAGTGTTCCCACAGCAGCAGCTCACAGGCCCTGCTGCTGCTGCTGCTTCTGGCGGCGGTGATGGGGAGACAAGGGAGAAAGGAGGCAGTTGGTCTCAGCTCCGTGGGGAGAAGAAAGGAGGGGTATCCTTCCTTTTCCTTTCGCTGGAAGCCAAGAACGGCCCCCCGTTCCAGATATGGATCCCCCCTCCTTCCTCTCCAGGAAGCAGCAGCCGTCTTTCCATCCTGGGGCTTCCCAAGGGAAGAGAAAGCCCATCCAAATAGCCAGACCCACATGGAAGCCAGGCTGACGAGTAAATTATGCCACTGTTTCCCGGTGTGTTTCGTGGGGTAAATAGGACTAGAATTTGAGTTTTTCAAACCCAAGTCATTAAAACTAGTCTTCATGCGTTTCTTTAGGTCCAAGAGCTGGACTGCGGTCGTTACATTATAAAGTGAGGGTTGTCACCCCACATTTTAAGGAGAGATTTGCTACTGCAAAGCACACAGACTTTTAACCTTTTTAAAGTGGGTAACTGGATTGGCAGGTTCATAATTCTTGGCTCATATCTAAGTGCTGGCTTTCTTATACCTTCTTTCCCTATTACATTATTAAGATGGACTTGTCTAAGCAGAGATCACTTTGGGGATTAGATGATGACTTTGGGAGAAGCGCTGTGCTTTTCCCCTACACTCTTAGTGGGCCTTTCTTCTCCCTCCTATAGTCAGAGCTGATGGCCAATGAAGTTACTACAGTGACCCATGAAGATCCCCAACCCACCAGGAACCAGGGGTTGAACTCAGTGACCCTTCTGGTCCCGTCTGCCTCATAAGAACCTATGGTTCTAAGTACAGTATATTGGGTGGCTTTCATTGAGGTATCTTAGCTTAGCTTGCCCTTCTCAAGATTTTTGGGAAGCTAACATGGATGGGAAGAGAAATATGTGTGCCTTTCCAAGCTCCTTAAAGGGAAGATAAAATTGTAATACCAGTAAATAACATGCAAAAATAGGTGTGGGCTCCACCTTTTCTCCACCCGTCTTATTTCACTTATAAAATCTCTCCCTCTCTACTGAACGCATTTTAGCACAA
This sequence comes from Sceloporus undulatus, assembly GCF_019175285.1. Lineage (NCBI taxonomy): Eukaryota > Metazoa > Chordata > Lepidosauria > Squamata > Phrynosomatidae > Sceloporus > Sceloporus undulatus. Next base: position 330,244,623 of record NC_056523.1, on the reverse strand, counting down.
GAAAAGTTGGGCATTTTTGAGTAGCTGCAAGCAAACCAAACCCATTTTTCATTTTGAAGTTGCTATTTTATCCCAAATGAGATATTACTGCAAGGAAAATAGGCTTTGTTTGAGTGTGCAGTTTTCATTCAATTGGAAATGATGAGAGCTGAAGTAATATCTTGCACACTCTCAGCTGAACTCAGATGACAAAAACTGACTGAAATCTTAAAATGTTCTTGTAGCAGCCTCTAGCTTACTGTCTTGTGCTTCATGTCCTGCAACAAAAGGCCAAAGATCTAATGGGTTCTGTGTTTGGGTCATGAGAGTATGGGACAACCAGAGTGATCTCCCAACCTACTACATTTTTGAGTGGATGCCTGATCTTTACTTGAGTTCTTTCCCCGAAATAAGAAGGGAGGCTGCAGTGAATGGATTCAGCATCCTGTTTCTTCATCATTTTCATCCAGTGTCTTACTCTCTTTGGGATTCAAATTAGGCTCTGATGCCCTTCACCTTTGGCTTGATTTACTTGGGAGGCACAGCCAAATGCCCTTTGGATATCTTGAGCAAAGTTCAGCTAGTCAGCCTCTCAGCAGATCCATTTCGGGGATGGGGTCTCAACCTTCCAAAGGGACTAATTCTTTCTGCTGAAGCATTCCTGCCTGCCTTACACTTTGCTAGATAGTGAGAAAGAGCCATGCCAAAGATCTCAAGCAGCACTGTGTTTTCAGTTCTAGCTTTAGACAAGCCCGACTCGTGCTGAATTACCTCTATGGCTCTGTGCGTTTTCTGCCAGACTCCTTCAGGGAGGGGGTCTTGCTAGTGAATAGTATATTTTGCCATGCAGTCTTGGTGCTCCATCCTGCCTTCTGCTGTGGGTAAAGTCAGTAAAAGTCAGTGCACTTAAAGAAATGGAAGATGTTCCTTGTACTTTCTTTGTTGCTAACTTGCTAGACCTGCCAGTGGCATAATTTTCAGTAGCAAAGCTCAAAAGCCCTCTTCAGGCTCTGGAATGTCCCTCCGCAGCAACCCCAGCCTCCCTCAAGTTGGAACAAGAAGCTCTTATTGAATTTTAGGCAGCCCTCCTTCTATAACTTGAAAGGAAGAAGCTGGTTGCCATGTAACAGAAACTACTAACACAGCAACCAAAGCACAGGGGAATGACTAGTACTTAAGTATATAACAACAAGTTTCTCTTTATATAGAAACATCCTTGCATTTCTGGAGGCATTGCTTACCGGAAAGAATCAAACACAACTTTTAAATAATCATCCACCCCGTACAACTTGGGCTTATTTTATTCACGCACCATGAAAATGAGATGTTTTCACACCCCACAACAGCTGTTGTCTTAAAGCAGTTGTCCTTGTATCAGTTGTGATGCAGAGGTTTTTCCAGTGAGATCATCCGCTAAAATTATAGTGAAAGAGTGATCAGAAAATGGACAAGGATTTATAAAGAAAATGGATAAAAGTGGTTGGAAAATTGATACATTTATTTACTACCTTTTTTTGGCCTTGTTTGAGGTGGTAAAGGCAAATGTTTGCAAATTCATAGCTGCAGCCAGTCTGAGAATGAACAGCAATAAATGTTTCTCCTTTTATTAAATCAGTGTTTCACACTTCCCTTCACAGTTTGATATACACTTACTTTTGCTGAATGAAAAAAATTAAAATGTCCAAATTAGTGTGTGCAGAATTAAACATATAACTGAAAAACTTGAGTTGCTATGATTTCAACCAGCATGTACACCCCTTCACTTGTTGTAAATGGTGTAGTAGGTTGCAAGAAAGGTAGATTGTACATGAAGCTGGTGTCTTTCAGAGGGCAGCAAGAGATGCTCATGAGTGCATTAGAAGATGGGCTATAAATTTTTGACTTGGAAGCATGCTCTTCTCCAGCCCTTCATGTCCTGTATAGAAGTGTGTAGACTAAAGCACATAGGCATAATTATATGCCTGGTGTGGAGGAAATAGACTGAGAAAACATAGTATTTGAACCCAGTGGGGTCATTTGTTGAGGCTAAAAGGTGGGAGATTCACGACAGATAAATCAAATGAGGCTTAACCCCCATCAGATGTGTATAGGATTGCTTCCTCTGTGGTCATTCTGCTAGCTTCTTCTTTTGGCCGGTATCCTAAACATAGTTGCTGATAAGACAGTTTCTTCTTCTGTCCTCACTGGAATAATTTATGATTAAACACATATAGGATTGTGTTGCTAAGTTGCTACTTGAACCAAGTTCTCCAGATCAAGCCTGGAACTATTTTACTGTGTTTGGTCAAACAGAGGATCAGTGAGCAATTCTACTTGACTTTGTTGTTCTGCTATGTGGCCTTTGACCGCTGTGACTTATTGCATGCACAGCAAATGCAACAGCTGCTCCTGTTGGAACTGAAATTTAAATCTGGGTGATAAATTCCTCTCCACATCTTACCTCAGATTCCCACCCATTGTGCCATAATTTCTTATGACCCCATTTCATGGGGATGTTGGTTTGCTGAAGGGCTAGCTTTCTGGAGGCACCGATGCTTTTTAGTGTACGGTGTGGAATTAATGTGGATTTGGACCTTGATTCTCTTTTTTGGTAGTGATGGTGGTGGTTGTTGTTGTGTGTTTTTAAGTCAGGTTGTCACAGAGTTTTCTTGGCAAGGTTGGTTCAGAGAGCCTTGCTTTCTTCTGAGGCTGAGAGAGTGTGACTTTCCTAAGATCACCCAGTAGATTTCCATGGCTGAGCTGGGATTTTAACCCTGGTCTCCAGAGTCATGGTCCAGTGCTCAAACCACTACCCCATGTTGGCTCCTTTTTGTATATCTGTAGAGATCATTGCCTCATGGATATAGAATCAAATTATGTGGTCTTACTAAGTAAGAGTGAATTGTTAGTGCCTCCTGCTTGTACCAGCAGGTGGCAAGAGAGACAGGAATATGGTTCCTGGAGGGGGAAACCCTGGTCTTGTTTGCTTGATGTATTTCAGAAGGAAAATTCATAGAATTTTAGAGCTGGAAGGGACCACAATGGCCACCTAGTCCAGCCCCTGCCTTGTAGGAATACACGTCTATAGCAATCTTGAACAATGCCATCTCTGTTTAAAGACCTGCAAAGATCAGTCACCACCCTCCAAGGCAGTCCATTTCACTGATCAACAGCTCTCACAATAAGGGTCTTCCTAACTTTTAAGTGGAATCTCTTTTCTTACTATTTGAATCCAGTGGTTGATGTTCTAGAGCTGCAGAAAACAAGCTGGCTCCATCTTATGTATGACAGCCCTTCAAATACTTACAATAGCTATCATGTCATTTCTCAGTCTTCTCTCTAGTAAGTTAAACATATCCAACTCCCTCGATCATTCTTCACAAGGCTTGGTTTCCAGACATTTGATGATTTTGGTCACCCTTCTATGGACACATTACAGTTTGTTGATATCTTTCATGAACTGTGGTGCCAAGAACTACACACAGTATTTGAGGTTCATTCTGACCAAAGCAAAATAGAATGGCACTACTGCTTCCCTCAGTCTGGGCACTATGCTTCTGTTGATTCAGCCCAGAAATGCATTGTGTTTTTGGCTGCTAAAGAAGTTGTTCAGTTCTGAAAAGTTAGTTTTTATATTTGTGAAAGTTGCAAAGGATAGGGCACTCATGGAGCCAGAGGACATTTTGAGAATCACTGTGGTATCGTTGCCATGGTTTTCAACCTTTAGTACTCCAAATGTTTTGGGTTTAAACTCTCAGAATCCTTGCCCATTGATCATGCTGCCTGAGGTTTCTTGGAAGACTTAGAAAAACTAGGTTCAAATCCCTATTCTGCATGAAAGTTACTGCATGACCCTGAGTTGGTTATTGTTTCTATTTATTTATTTATATTTTATTTACTTCTATCCTGGCTTTCTCCCAATATAGGGGCTCAAGATGGTTGTGACTCATGTTATCCCTAACATGCCTCACAGATAGATGGAGAACCAAGAGAGCTCTGTAGAGGACAGCTGGGAAGGGATAACAATTTGATGAATGTGAGTAAACCTTGCCCATGGTGGATGACTGTGTAATCAGGCCTCTGTGATGAAATGTACTTGTGAACTGGGACCAGCCTAAAGGGCAATGGCAAGCCCCCTCTGAACCAATCTTGCCAGGAAAACACTGTGATAGGGTCACCTTAAGATGGTCACCATAAGTGGAAAACAACTTGAAAGCACTTAACAATAAATTGCTTTCACGATCTTCAATTATGGTGCACCCAATATGTGGGAAGCATTTAACCTCAAAGGGAATTGTCAGCAACTTGAAATAAATTGGAATAAAAACCTCAGTCTTTACTTCCGTATTTAGATGTGTACCATCCATGACTGATACATGCTACAAAAAGTTTTAGAAAGTGTACAGCAAAGTTGGGCAACTTCCAGGGATTAGGGCTGTATGGGCCCCTTGCAGGGGCTATACATGCCTCACAGATTCAAATGCTTTTCACACACACACACACCCCACCTTTTTTATTCAGAACACATCCCATGGAGTGTGAGGAACAATTTTGCTTTGTGCTGGGACTCTCCTGAGCTGCTTTAGGCCCAAGATAATCCTTTATTTAGCCACCTGGGGGAGGGCATATACGGTGGACCATCCCCATATGTGGGGGATCTGTTCTGGAACCACCACCCTCCACGGCATAAAGGGAAAAATGTGTATGCTCAAGCCCTGTTTAAAACAATGGGCGTGCACTCCTGTATGCAGCAGGGCGCACACATTCCATTGTTTTAAACAGGGTTTGCCTTGTGTTTAAGGTTAAAGCCGCGTATGGCGCACCTGCGTGTGGTGCACCTGCATATGGTGTGGGCTCACTGTACATTCTTTGGGGTGCACTTCCACTCCTCTTTTGATTCACAGTAAAAGGAAATGTAAACCTGAAGCAAACTGTATGTAGTCAGTCACCCTATGCATATTACTAGTAGTTTGAAATACACTAGTGGTACTCAGAGTGGTGGCCCACAAATTAGTGCCAGTTGTGAGGTACAGGCTGCCAGTCTGTGGTAAGTTTCCAGGAAAGAAAAAACAGTTGTAGTGATTGGGAATAAACATAGTACCAGTCCTTGGCACATTGGAGGAAGGAGAGGAAATCCTGCCAGTCATATGCCTTAAGAAACACTGAAGTAGATGTATTTGCAAGGAGCAATAATGTGCTTGAGGTTCCAGCAGTTTGTCTTATCTATTAATACACGCAAGACCCTTTTTGTCTTGGCCTTTGTGGTGTGATCTATCTATTTCACAGCCTTTGATTGTGGCTACAGGGGGCTTTGGGGACATATGACTGGCCTGAAAGAGGGAGGTCTAAATTTAGGCATGGTGAATTCTGTAACTGGTATGGTGAGCGTCTGCAGCTTGAACCATTAGTCACAAAGACTTTACAAGTGTAAGAAGGTGGGAGATGCAAGTAAGTGATTGTTATATTCTAGTATAAGGCTCTCTGTGCTGTTTTGTTCTGTGAATTTTTGTGTGGAATTAAGTCTGTCTTGCTTGATTAACTGATTCTCTTTACATACAAAAAAAGTTCAAGAATGGCAACTGAAATAATGAAATTACATGGTCTTCCTGGTTGGATAAATGAAAAACACTTTCTTCTATTGAATGAAATCAATGAAGGGATCCCTGTTCTCCTTTCTTAAGAATATAACTTTAACTGATGATTTGGGTTGTAGAACCCATTCTTTCCAACCATAGGTGATCTATTGGCATGATTTTGAAGAGGTATTTCTTTTTAGTATTGGCAAATGATGGGATGTACACCAATGTGAACACAGACAGCTGGCATCCACATGGTTCTCTTTCTCCAATCTCAGTATTTTTTTTACACCAGCAAAGTAGCAGAAGCTGTTGTGGAAATAGTAGTGATGCAAGGCAGGGTAAAAATCCCCAAGTTAAATCTATTAATATTACCCCAGAAAAGCCAGTGAGCTATCAAGCTGCCTGGTAGACTGATTACTTAACCCTTTCAATAGCAAGGTTAAAACAGTACTGCTGTCTAAATTAGTAGAGCTAAAGCTTTAATTAATTAATTAATTTTAAGATTTGCAAAACCATTAAAACCCATCAATAAAAAAGCCGCTATCAGCAGAATAGAAAGATGAGTCCAAACAAACAGAAACAGAGCCATCAATTCTTAGTGTGCTAAATTTTCAGAAGTAACCAGTGTGATGCAATTACCAGAAGAGTTGCCATGCCAGCCTGTTGTGGAAAAGAAAATGAAATAAACACAACATCTTGTGGCACATTAAAACACTGACAGACTGCTATGATGAACACTTTCGTTGATTAGGAACTACTGTATTGGATGCATAGAATGTTTTCTTAAGTTAGTAACTGATGTGTATATGTTGTTGTAGTAGAGAGAGAGAGTATTGTAACCTGTGAAGTCATAGGGAGGTTATATGCAAGCCAGAAGACTTTAGCTTCAAGTCTCCTCCACCATTTGTTCACTGAACAGTCTTGGAAAGCTCTCATTCTTTATCTCGCTGTTATAGATAAGATAGGAACAATATATCCATATTATTAATTTCATTTTTATCCATACCTTCCCTTTCAGGAAGATCAAGGTAGTGTACCTTGTTCTCCCCCTGCCCATCATATCCTCAAAACAACTTGGTGAGAAGGAGTAACTGGCCTGAAGTCACCCACTGAGCTTCATGGTTGAGTGCAGGTTTGAACCTGTCTCTTTTATTCACTTTCTCTGTACAAGAGCAACCATATTTGAGCTTACTTCATAGTAAGATCCACTTTGCTCAGATGGATTTATTCCCACTGTATAGAATTACAATATGAGCTATGTTGTGGTTTGTTCTTTCAGCTTTTAATAAATTGTTTGTATAGGATAATACTGAAGAAGTCAAACAACTTGGAATATCAGCCTAGAGTTCAGGAATACTTCGAGCTCTTTATAGGAATAGCTTTGGGCCGGAAGGGTGGGAATTGCATAGCAGGAATTATCCTGTATAGGGCTTGGTCTTTGAAGTGCTGCTGCTAGAATACCCTAAAGCAGTCAGCCTGCTAGTGTAATGAAATGATAGTTTTGTGATATCCAGTCAGCCTGTTATCATGATTAAATAGAAGTTTAGTGGCTGCAGTGCTTGATGGATTGTATTTATTGTTGAGGGGGAATCACATTTTATTGAAGTTTTCCCCCCTTTTGTCTTACTTATTTAATTTAGACTTTGAATCGAAGATGGCTTCATGTCTCTACGAATGCCTCTGTGAGGCAGAACTTGAAAAATATTACCCCCATTTTACTGCCCTTGGTTTTCAGAAGATTGACGAACTTGCCAAGGTCTCTATGAAAGATTATGCCAAACTGGGGGTACACAACATGAAAGACCGTAAGCGTCTCTTCCAGCTTATTCGAATCATCAGAATGTTGCAGGCGGAAGAAGCAACAGCAGGGAGAAAGCAACAAGGTTTTCAGGCTGGTGCTATCCACCTTCAATCTCAAGTGACCAGATCTGGCCCTCGGAGACAACTCCACTTTGATTCTCTCTCAGAAGAAAGAGATGGAAGGAAAGATCTTGAACCCAGACTGTGTGTGTTATCTAGTTGCCCTGGAAGTGAAGAGAAAGATGATTTAGCTGCTGTGTTAAATCATCATTCTGAATACAAAAGACCCAGGAAAGAGTCTTTGAATGCCTCTTCAACATGGACAGAATACAAAGTGGGCATTCCAGTTAGCAGCTCATCGAATGATATTGCCCCTCTCTTAGGGGACATTGAGACCCCTTTTGTCCAAAGAGTATCTCATGTTTCAGGTTATAATTATGGAGTACCACATTCTTGTATCAGGTAACAAGTGTTTACTTGAAATCCTTTATATGCAAAGATGGCCAGTGATGTAATTTTGTCTAGTAGATGGGTCAAATTTATCAAGTCGTTTTTTAAAAAAAAATCTGAAACCAGAGATCCCAAAATTTGCTTTGAGCATACATTGTGCATATATGTTTTTTGTCTGCTTTTATTTGTGTGGTGATAGATAATTTTGTAACTGCCCTTTGATATCCCTTGTTCTGTAGGCCTATTTCTTCTGAGAAAGAGACTCCATGGACTGAGACAGACAAGATCCGTGTCTGTGTTCGAAAGCGTCCCCTTGGCTTGAGAGAAGAACGGCGTGGAGAAGTGAACATCATCACAGTGGAAGACAAAGACACTCTCCTGCTCCATGAGAAAAAGGAGGCTGTGGACCTGACCCAGTATATTTTGCAGGTTGCAGTTTTTTTCTGTCCTTTTAGTTTGCTATTAAAACTTGTCATGTGAAAGGATCAAATGTTCTGAGAAGCTAAAAGGGAGCCAGTACTGTTTCTGTAACATAACCATCATGTATCCCTTCTATCCAGTTCCACAGAACTAACAACTTGTGGAATTCTTTATGAACTGCAGCTTCTTAACACTTTTCCTCCCAAAATAGTAACCCCACAATACTCAGGTATTGTGGTTACACTGTACAGACAGTGATGACATCTGTGTCTGTATGCTCCTAGAAAGTGTGCTTCATCCTGTGATGATAATAAAATGTGTACTTTTCTCTGCCACCTAAGAGTTATACAACAAGCAGTATCTAGGACACATATGGGCCAATTATCAACTATGTGCAGCTTATGGGTCTGTTCCCTGGTCCCCAGCTGGTTAGCCTCTTCTCCCTGCTGCCCACTGGATCCGTGCTGAGAACAATGGAAGAGGGCACCAGCTTCAGCTGTTGTTCCCAGCTGGGCAGTAAGGGGAATGCATGAATTGATTGCTGTAGTGGTGTCATGATCAGGTTTAGCTGTAGAGCTGTAATTTGTACCACCACATTGCTCAAAAACATTTAATGTAGGTCATGTGGGCAGAAGCAGTTGTAGTAAAAGAGCAGAAGTCACCATTTAGGGATGTGGTCTTCTAGGATATATCAGTAAAGGAGCCATTATGGAACCAAATCACAGGTTTGGTAGGGAAATATTCCAAAACATGCCAACAGAGTGATGTGAGTTATAACTGAACTTATGTTTGAATGGCAATAAATGTCACTTGTCTCTTGTTTGACTACTTAAAATTATTATTTAATTATTTGAGGGTTGTCCCTGATTTACACTAAAAGACAAGCTTGTTCTAAATATTAAATTTCCCTCCTTGCACTTCACCCTCTCTCTTTCCTGCTAGAAACTGATTATCTTTTCATTTTTGCCTGAGGCTTATATGCAGAACAAAGGCAAATAGCACTGAGCAGCCAATCTTGTGAATACTCCTTTTACTAACTTCCATAGTGCTAGAGGACAAGAGTCTCATTCAGTCAGTATACAAGTTCCATCTTAATGTACTCATTTCTCTGTGCTGTCTGCACTGCCTCCTTGCTTTTTCTTCCTTTTGGAGTGAATGGATTTTGAGCTAGCAGTTTTGCATCTTTTCTTCTCAGTCCCTTCTGCTTTTTCATGCTGATTGACAGCAGCATGAATTTAACCGGCCTGCAAAGAAACCAGGCTCACACAGTGTATGTGTGTGTGTGTGTGTTGTGTATAGATATATACACATACATACATACACACACACCCATTTTTTCCAGGCAAGCATTCTCTGAAGATGCTAGCCACAGATGCTGGCGAAACGTCAGGAGGAAACCCTTCTAGAACATGGCAACATAGCCCCAAAAAAACCAAGCTATGCACAAACCTGGAGTCAAGGGACCGAGACCAGCTGTTTAGAACAGGGGTAGGCAACCGTTTTGAGCTGGGGGCCGGGTTGCTGTCCCTCAGACAACTGGGGGGCCGAAGCCAAAAAATAAAAAATTAAATAATTTTTTAAAAATTTAAATAAATAAATAAACCAGGACAAATGTAGGACAACATTTTCAAATGGTGGACACTTTTTTTTAAAAAAGTGGAGGACACGCAAAAAAAATTTGCTGATTTTTAAAAAAATGTTAATATAAATGCATGTTTCTGAGGCGTCTATAGACAATTGCCCTCCTTGCCCCTGCGCGCGAGAGGCCAAAGGCCCTGGCGGCAATCGGCGGCAGGACCAAGCTGGGGCCAGTCCCAAGGCCTCACCGGGCCGCAGGTTGCCTACCCCTGGTTTAGAATATGAACTAGAATCTCAGTGGCCCGTGGCCAGCTTAATTATAATGTACCATTCATTTCCTGTCTTGATTAACCTTAATTTTCCTCCATCTGGCTAAGGAAAAGTCACTGATTTCATCTGGGTAGGCTGAAGAATAAGCAGTGCTTTTGCCAAGAAAGATTCTCTTCCTAAGTGAAGTTTCCTTGCAGGTATCTCCATCCCCTTAGTTGTGGATTGGCTCTTTTTAGGCAAATGACAGATAATTTTTACAAAGACACGAGGATTTCAGACAACAAAATTCAGGACTGTTAATAGATTTCCACCTTCATATGCCCTTTAGCATCCTTTCTATAATTGTCAGTTTGTTTTCAGCTTTGACCAAGTCAGCTGCTTGTTCATTTTCCAAATGGCAAATTCTGAAATGACATAATACAAACCTTTTCAGAAATAGGACACCAAGCCAGCTACTGCTAACATATTTGATTTTAGCTGTGCTTATTGTCTAGTGAATGCTTTGTATTGCTGTGTTAGATAATTTTTCACCACACTTTGTGGTTCTGGTTTAATTGTAAGAATAAATCACCACTCTCACAGATTGTTTCACAGGCAAATGTCAACTTTAAATCTAGGCAGCCTGGACAATTTTCAGGTTTTATGGTTAAAAAACAAAGCCGCACTGTCCCATGATGTTTAGGTGGGCAATACCCATACATTAGGACCAACCAAAATGTCACAAAAGGATGCAAGTTCCACAGCTCTCTAGAAACTCTTGTGAGCTCTTCATCTGGCTCAGTGGCAGTGATAGAAGACAAAAAAGTGCAAGAAGGAACAGAAAGGTCCAAACAGTAGACATTTTGCAGTTTAACATTAAGATACAGAATGCAAATTGTTGTTGAACATCTTGAGTTTTCTTTCCTTCTTATGTTCATTTTAATGGAGTTTTGTCTAAGCTGTAATCTGATATGGGCCTTTTTAGTTTGTCTGTGGTAAAACTATGAGGTGTCTTTTCAATCAAAGTCTCCTAAGATTTCATATGTTTAAAATCAGTTACATTCAATAAATTGGAAACAGACTGGATCAGAACAGAGTTGGGGATCATGCAGACTTCCCAATGTTGTTGGATGCGGTTCCCAGCACTTCTCACCATTGGCTATGCTGGTCAGGGCAAATAAGGTTTGTAGTTCCAACAAATTCTGGAGGGCAGCATTATTCCCAACCCTGCAATTGTCTGCAAAGGCAACTCCTAGGGCCATGGTCCATTGCAGCACTCCAATGTGAGGAGTACCAGGTGCAGACATCATTGTGGGCAAGGTTGCAGGGTTGCCATAATTCTCTACCACAAACCGGGACAAAATGTAGGACAAAATTTAGACCAAAATTTAGGACAATTGTAGGATGAAATTTAGCTCAGAATGTAGGACATTTAAGAAAATGGAGGACCTTAAATGTCCTGCATTTTGGGCTAAATTTTATCCTACAATTGTCCTACATTTTGGGCTAAATTTTGTCCTACATTTTGTCCCGGTTTGTGGTAGAGAATTATGGCAACCTCATGGCCTCAGCTGAACTACTTGATCTTCAGGTTCCATTAGACTGCAAACTTTTGTCTCAAGAAGGGCTTAGCCTTGGGACACTTGGAAGAGAGTGAGTGTTTCAGAACATATTCAGATTGACTTTCTTTCAATACCATATATTGCAGATCTCCCTCAGGAAAAAGGTAAAATAAATCTAGGCTAGACGGTTTAATCTCCATGCCAATTTGAAATTAGCCACCCCTTTCCTTGACAGCCTTTTCTTAGGTGCAGCTGTTGTGTCCTAGTGGTCTGCTGGAGACCTTGGGATTTTTGCAAGTATGTCAGATTCTTAAAATATGTCAGAGATGTTGTACTCCCAAGGCCTTCTTATAGTCTTTGAGCTTAAGAAAGTTTGTGCCCAGTAGGCACATTCCCCCAGCACAGTTCTTCCCTGTAAGAAGAGTTGCTGGACATCCTGAACACCGCTGGCAAGAAGCAGTTACAGGTCAGGAGGGTGTGAAGGCTAACGATCTGAAATCATAAAACAAAAACTGCATCTGAAACTGTTCAGGTTTCTTTTTACCCAACATTTTGGAATAGTGAGTCCTTTTCTGGGCCAGATTTCATGCTATAACTATATGTGCACATTTCCATATCATCAGTGTCCATCAGTTCACTTCAGGAGGTTTGAGATGCACCCCACCCGCTACATCATAATTTTAGATACATCCCATACTTTTATTTCCAGTTACATCTGCTTGGTATAGTAGAAAATGAAACGAGAGAGAGAGCTCCCATTGGCCTTTATTTGCTGAAATTTGTTAGTTTGCTGTATCGGATGAAGGTTGTATATTGGGCTGCATTTGGCCATGCATTGCCTCAGCTTGATATGTGACCCCAACACTGTGGGCTTTGTATTTGGCTACCACAACAGCTAAACAAAAAGAGTGAAATCTCTCTTCACACAACAACCTTTTTCCTTTTTTCAGCATGTGTTTTACTTTGACGAAGTCTTCGGGGAGGCTTGTTCCAATCAGGATGTATACATGAAGACTGCTCACCCCCTCATCCAACACATTTTCAATGGGTAGGGTGTCATCGCATGGTTTGGCTAATAACCCGTTTAACATTGCATTCTGTTCATGCACTTCATTCTGCTCTCCCTTCTTCCTTTCCTCATGAACTTTTCCCAAAGCCTTTTCTATGTTTTCTGTATGAGTTGGTTATTTTATGATTGTTCATTTTTTAAAATCCTCCCTGTTACATTTATTTCACATTTCTTTAGATCATAGGTGGCCAAAGTGTGGCTCATGGCCCAAATGCAGTCCCTCCACGACCCCATCATACATTCTGGCAAAAAAAAATTCTTCACCTGAAAAGTGGCAATGCCACTTCAACAGGGGTTGATTCCTGTTGGGGGGGAAAAGTGTCTTGTCAACCAAAAAGTGTTGACAAGGGGAATAGGCATAATAATAATAATAATAATAATAATAATAATAATAATAATAATAATAAATTTTATTTATATCCTGCCTTTCCAAAGGGTCAAGGCAGTTTACCAAAATGCAAAATCAATTACATAAACAGTTATTTAACATATACACAACTAAAAATTCATCCCCTTACATTAACTAAAATATCAACATCAAATATAGTTAAATTAACTGCATTACAGTATATTAAAATATTCCCTCCCCTACCAGCCAAATGCTCCCTTGCTCCCCCCCAAAGGGACGACTCTCCTTTGCTGTTGCCCTGGCCGGTGGCAGGCCCATCACAGCAGGCACCCAGCCTTTATCCCCTCCCAAGGGGGGCAGGTGTTCCTGGTTGGGTACCTGGGGCCTGGGCCTGGCAAGGAGCAGTCTGAGATCAGCAGTCCACCAGGTGAGATGGTGTATGCAGGTAGCAAGCAGCAAGCCCACACAACAGCAGGAGGTAGTAGACATCTCTTCCTGGGGTGGTGTGGTGGCCTGTTGTTCTCTCCTCTTCCCCCACTGTGCTGTTTATACATTGTCCTTCTGCCCTTAGAGCACTCTGTGATTTCACAGGGGCCTTGGGAGCTGGCGTTCTTAAGGCCCTTCTCCCTTGCCACACCCCTTGAAAGCAGAGTCCAGTGCTGAGGCTCACAGGTCTTTCCAGGGGCCTTAGGAGCTGGAGTTCTTAAGGCCTTTCTCCCTTGCCACACCCCTTGAAAGCAGAGTCTAGTGCTCACACCCACTAGAATGGAGTTTGGGGGCATTTGAAAACCAAATAGTTGTTTTTTTTAAGAACTGGAGTTCCTGGGGGCCCTGAAAACACCCATGGGGCCTCCTATGACATGCAAGCTACACATTCCTTGCTATACAAGCTTCAGGATACAGGAAGATTTGTCATTAAAAGGGTCTGGTTGAAGTCTGAAATATCCTTTTAAAAGAAAAGAAGGAAGATTGGGACCATCTCACCTAAGACAGGCTGGATGTTTGTTGAAATGACTTTGAAATGATTTGTTGCACCCGTGAAGCTGGACATTTTTGGATGCATGAAGAGGAGGGGAGCAGCCCATCAGGGTTGGGGGGGGCAGGGGAAAATAGCTCCATGGTTTGGAGAGGTTACCAAACCCTGCATTAGATGTATGTCCTTCCATTTGGCTCAAGAGGCATTTCAGAATTTAAATCTGAAGAAGTTACATAGAACAATCTGCATAAAAATATCAACCAATACAAACCAAAAGAAAACACATGAACATATGTAGAAAAATGAGTGCTTGAGTATAGAGTTGATAGCACAGCTTAATTTATTCTACCTGCCTGGGCAAACAAAACATGATTGCCCTCTTGAAGACGTTTGTAGAAGCCACCTTAGCTTCTCTTAGGAAAGTGATTCATAAGGAACACACTGCCATGAAGAAGGCTGTATTTTTGTAGCAGATATGTGTATGTATGGTTTTTTTTTTTTAATTGACCATAGAATTATTTTGGAGCATCTCTCTGGGACGAGATTTGGAGATATTGTTTTGCAGTGGCTTCAGGGGCGGGCGGGCTGTTTCTGAACGGCTTGGGAAACTTCAGTTACAAAATGCTGCAGCCATTGTTGATTAGTCTGCTAACATGGAACACATAACTCCCCTCTTGTGACAACTTCATTGCCTAAAGGTCCATTACTGAGTTGGAAGACCAAGGCTGATGGTTGTAGCTTAAACTGTGCTTTCTTGCATACCTCTTGCAATTTAGTGCTGTTCTTGGCTAGAAAAAGAGCAGCCTCTTGTGGCCATTTTGGATTTCAGCTGCTGATTCAAAATAAAGTGTCAGTATGCAGGGTGAAAAACTGAAGCAGCTATCCATTGGTTGTTGCCTTTTTCCACCCAGAAAAGTTATGGCAGATTCAGCAGGAGCTTCAGTGATCCTGTTTTGGCTTAAGCAGTAAATGAACTACACACTCTTTGATGTGCTTGGATTTCCTTGCTGCTTTCTCGCATGCTGGTTTATGAAAGATAAGATAAACTAATAGTAACTTGGCTCCTGAGAACACCTCATGAGCTTTTTGCTGAGAAGGATATTGAATCTGGATTTCCTGCTTTCACACTGATTGGCCTGCTCTGCTCCATCATCCTGGGAAGTAAGCTCAGTTCCATACACTATAGTTATTGTCTCCTTTCTTGGTTTTAGCAATTGCAGTAGCATAACAATAGCATGTACACTTCTATACCACTTATCAGTGCACTTAAGCACTCCCTAAGCAGTTTACAATGTGTAAGCTAATTGCCCCCAACAAGCTGGGGACTCATTTTAGTGACCAGTGGAAGGATACAAGGCTGAGTGGATCCTGAACACAACTGAGGGTTGTGGTCTTGCAAAAGCATCTCTGCTCCTATAAAGTCGTTCCACTTAGTACAATTCCCACTTATTTCTTTTCTTTTCTTTTTTTCTTTTTTTGTCTAGACCATTTGTTTTAAAAAAAGCATACCATCTTGCCTCAGTGTAACATAGTTCATTAAATTATGTACTGTATAGTGTAACATAGGGTGACATAGTTTATTAAACTGTGGGTCTGAATTAATAAGAAATGTTCTCAGGACATCCCCAAACTGCACAAGAAGTGATCCTCATTACTTTGTGTTACACTTCTGTCTGAGAAGGGTGGAAAATTTGGAGAAATGACATTATTCTGCTGAAAGAAGTGGGGTGGGTAACCTGTTGCAAGCTGTCCAGAGGGTCCAGAGGATGGCAAAGAGATTCATGCCCAGAGGAGGTTTTAAAAGTGTGCTGTCCCCCTTCTCTCTTGTCCCTCTCCCACATTGATGGTTTGTAGCAAAAATTAAGATTAAAAAAAAGTTAGAACTCCTGTAATTTAAGAGTGTCTTGTTTCTAACCCATGAGGAGAAAGGGATTGTCACACAATGCTGAAAAGATGGTCTTGAATTGCTGAAAAGCCCAGTGCATTTTGGACTGTGAGCTGAAGCCTTCTTCAGGCGGCTGTATAAAGAATCCCCAAAGAATAACACTTGCAGTAAATATATGGCATCAATTTGCATAGGAGCATTAATATATTTGTACTTTGCTTGTAACCTGTATATTCCTACTTCCAAGCAAAGCTACAGAACTTTCTGAGCTAGGAAATCCAAAATCATTTGCTATCAGGATTAAGGCATGTTCATAAAATTTGTTGTTGTATGCATCCAAGTAATTTACAACTTACAACAACCTTGTCATGGGGTTTTCTTGACAAGTTTTTTCAAAGGGGGTTTGCCATTGCCTTCTTCCAAGGCTGAGATAGTGTGACCTGCCCAAGGTCACCCAATGCCTTTCCATAGCCATGCCGGGATTTGAACCCTGGTCTCCAGAGTCAAGTCCAACAGACCACTATACCACACTGGCTATTCATAAAAGGTTATAGTTTATTTTATATTTTGTAAGTAGGTAAAGATAGGCCACTGATAAGGAAAGGGACTGAAAATTCTGAGTGATTTTTTTTTTAAGAGTATGATGTGGTCAGCTTTCTAATTTAAGACTAAGTTTTTAGCATTGTTTGACATGTTTTCTTTTTCTTTGTGGAAACAGTGGGATGCTTTCCAGTTTTTGCTTGTTTGTTACATCAACTTCACATAAATCCTCTATACTAGGTGATCCTTGCTTACACCTACCATCCACCTCCTTCAGTATGCCCTGTTGCATTCACTATAGTCAGGCCTCTTAAAGATGCATCTGGTATAGCCAAAACAAACAGTAAGTGAACACAGAAAGACTTTTTGGGGATATACTTACTGATCACAGTAAAAAGCTAATTTTAAGATCATTATGTTTGAACATTGTGTGTGTTTTATCTTAATCATCTATATTTTAACAGACCATTTTTAAGGTATCTCTCTCTGTTCTATTACAGTGGCAATGCCACTTGTTTTGCATACGGGCAGACAGGTGCTGGTAAGACCTACACTATGATCGGCAC
Source organism: Sceloporus undulatus (assembly GCF_019175285.1). Classification (NCBI taxonomy): domain Eukaryota; kingdom Metazoa; phylum Chordata; class Lepidosauria; order Squamata; family Phrynosomatidae; genus Sceloporus; species Sceloporus undulatus. The sequence goes on along the minus strand of NC_056523.1, from coordinate 330,227,642 downwards.
GCACCAAAACCCAGGACTCTACGCACTGGCTGCTAAAGATATCTTCAGGCAATTGGAAGCATCCCCAACTTGTAAAGACCTTCATATTTGGATCAGCTTTTATGAGATCTACTGTGGGCAGCTTTATGACTTGCTAAATGGAAGGAAGAGGTACTCATATTGAGAACACAGCTTTTGAAACAAGGACTGTAAATCAGATGCAGCTGAACAGAATGAAAGCTTCTTGGCATGATAAAGTGATAACAAAATTTTGAAAGCCTTTAAACAACTTTAAAGTGAAGTGTTTTTGGTGTGTCTAGTTGGGCTTTTAGTTTGTGTTTTCATGCATGTTCAATTTAATGATCAACTAGAAATTCAGGACCAAACTTCCCCTCTGGCAGATATCTTCTGGTCCTACAAGACAACAGGTTGAATATAGGAGCAAGCAGAGGCTGACAGCAGAGGACAGCCCCTATGAGGAGTGAGCCACATATATCCCTTACCCCCCACTTTTGTACTGCTAAACATTCCTCCCCCAATTATTATTTTTAAAAAATTGGGCAAAATTGAGCCAATTTTGGGCAATTGTCACTAGACAAGAGGAAAAGCCTCACAAACATATGAAAGTACTTCCCCCACAAGAACCCCATACTACCCTCCTCTCTATTCCTCTGCAGTTCCTCTCTAACTGCAGTCCCAAATACTCCAATCTATAGTGAGAGAGAGAGAGGTGGAACTTGGTCTACTCTTTTCCCTTAAAACTAATTGTAGGCATAGCTTGGACTCCGCTTCATATGTTACACTAAGGTAACTTGTCATTTTTGATGATGACAGGACAAAAAAGTCTGCTGACACAATAGTCATGAAAAAAGAGAGACACTGGCAGGGTTGCCAGGTTAAATTGGCAATGGGGCTCCTGTTTGATCAAGAGAGCTTAATATACAGTTTCTTTAGTATAATTATGACACTTTCCCCCAGCCCCTTCCCCCTTTTAGCTGATGCAGCAACTCCAATACTGCTATTTACTGGCTGTTGAAAAGCAGGGGTAGGATGAGGGACTGTCCAGCTCTATTCCTGTGGCTGGATGCACAGCAGTGATATAATTCTCCAAGACTCCCTGAGGACCCCAAGAGTTCAGTAGACTGTTGTTACTGTCCATCCAGGAACGTGAGCAGAGCAGGTTTTCCTGCTTCTTAGAATCTGTAGATTTGCCTGTCTTCCCTTACCACCATTGCACAACCTGCCTTGAATCTTGTACAAGGAGAAAGGTAGGATATTAATTGACCTAACAAAACCCTAGAAAAAGTGTAACTGGTAGCATATTACATCAACAGGATTTCTGGCTATTGTTGCTTCAATAATATCCATCAAAAGCCCACCCCACCCTTCTACGTTTTCTGACTCTTTTAACCATCACACAGATTTTAAAAAAGTACTCCACACCAGGCATCTCTTCTCTCAGCACAAAAGGAGGCTGCTCATATGGAACTCTGTCATGTTAGAATTTCTTTTTCTGTTAGCAAGGTGACCTTAGAAACGTGTTGATGTTTGCATACCAAAGGAGCTGCTTTCTAGCACAGGAACTTGAGTATGTTATGTTGTAGGAATCCTGCAGAGATTGAAGACTGAATGTTCAATCATCTCTCTGGGTTGCTAACTGTACAATCAGCAGCTAACAGTTTAAACATCAATATAATTAATCCCCCTCTCCCATGTCAGTGACTGTCTTGGTTTGATAGACCAAGCATTTCCACCTGTATTTTCAAGTGTAAAATGTAATACAGAGCTGTCATTGGGAAGTTTCAGCTGTAAATTCTACTAGACAATGTGTTGACATAAAATGAAACCAGTTTCTAGCAGTGGCTGTGTATCTCAAGTACAATTAGAGTTATTCCTCCTCCACTGTTCACTAGGGAAAGAGGTCATGCAATAATGGATCCTTACCTTTCATTGTTGAAATGGAACCCATTTATTATTGTTAACTGCCTTTGAATCAGCTTTGATTTTGGGGACAGTAAATAGGTGAATGTTGTTCTTTGCCTCCAAGTCATTTCCAACTTTTGGCAACCCTACCACAGGGTTTTCTTGGCAAGATTTGTTCAAAGCTGGTTTGCCATTGCCTTCCTCTAGCTGGGAGAGTGTGATTTACCCAGGGTTAACCAGTGGATTTCCATGGATGAGCAGAGATTCAAACCCTGGAGTCCTAGTCCAACACTCGAACCACAATACCACATTTATTATTATTATTATAGTTTATTTTTATAGCACTGTACATACAAATGATCAAATCAATAAAAATGAAACCTGCCAATGGCATACAATCTACACAATACGTATAAAACAATAGGTAATAATATAAAACAGAATTGGTTAAAATAAGCAGGCAACAATTAAAAACATCAACATCAACTATCCAATCAAATATCAGATAGATAATCACACAATGCCTGGGAACGCTTACCTGAACAAGATAGTTTGTTCAGGGATGCTCAAATATGTGATCACCTTATCTTAAACATTATATTCATTATTCTGCAAAAAATATGCTGTAATGCATTTCCCCCCAGTTTTTCTGGGCAAAAAACATCAGAAAAAAATGGAAATATTTGCCCTGAATTTTTCAGTTCCCTCACTCCATCAAGGCAGGATCTTTTCTCTCATTGCAAGCTGTATTACGCTATTTATTTATTTTATATCCTGCCTTTCTCCCAGTACAGGACCTAAGGTGGTCTCTTGTTATCCCTAGAGTCCTCCCCAGAGTCCTCCCTTGACCCCTGCCTGTTATTGCTTAGGATTTCAAGGAAATTTATTGTACTTTCCCAGGCTTTTGATTATCTGACATCATGGTCAATTTTTTATGTTTCTTACCCATTTTTAATTCAGATGTTGGATATTGATTGCAAGAATACATTTTCTGGAAAACTTTTGGCAGAATGGAAAAAAATGTAATAAGTGGGTTTTCTTGTTGAACCAGTTTCCAAAGCACTCTCTCAACTAATCTGTGTTTTTCTTGGTAGACTGTTTGCAAGGGAAGATAGCAAGCGTGTTGTGCAGATAGTCGGGCTGCGTGAGATCCAAGTCAGTACCGTCAACCTGCTTCTAGAGGTAATTCTGGTCACCAGCATGCTTGTTTTAAAATTTTCTAGGGTCTGTGGCACATCCAAACATTATCTGCAGCCTGTCACCTGAAACCTCTCTTCCCACCAATCCTCCCCTCTATGCCATCTTTCCATGCTGCCAGCTGATCTGTAGGAAACAGCTGAGCATTTAGGAAAAGAACGTGGGACTTTTAAGCTCCAACGAAACTGTGGAGGAGCTGGCCACAGTATAAATTAGACTGAAATAGAGGGATACTGCAGCCCACTTACACTTAAACAACCTAACAGTTATATTAACAGTAATTTCAACTGTGGTATCTGAAACTGGAAGGGTCTAAATGACTTGAAGGCACCAGATCCCCTCAGATATTGGACATTAAGCAAGCTCAGTTCTGATTAGTATTTGAATGGGAGGCTGCCAACAAATGACAGGTGTTGTAGGCTATTTCAGAAGACAGAACTGGCAAAACCAACTCTGAGTATTCCTTGCCTAAGAAGACCCTATGAAATTCAGGGGGTTACCATAAGTCAGCAGGTAATTTGAAGGAACAGACACACAGAAGAGATCCCTGCTAAACTCTTCTGGTATTCTCCCATCCAAGTGCTAATGAGGGCCAACCGTTAGCATCCAAAACCATATAACATTGGATGTGTTCAGGTGATGTAATGTACCACTGGTTTCCAAGCATCACGGAATTTGTGTTTTGTTTTGTCGTTACATTTTACATTTTGATAAGAAACTTAATAATTCTGGGGTAATTCTGCTTTTGTTGTCTTTTCAATGACTGACATACTTGATTCTTGGTACTATGAGCAGATACAAAAGCAGGGATGATGACCTGTGCATTCAGCATTCTTGACAAAGCTCAGCAAATGTATACAGTGGTACCCCGGGATACGAATGCGCCGCCTTACGAAATTTCCGGGTTACGAAAAAAATCCATTTAAAAAAACTGTTCCGGGTTACGAAGGTTATTTCGGGTTACGAAAAAATTTTTGGTGCTTTTCGGCGCTATTTCGCACGAAATCGCGGCTTTTCCCCATTAGCGACTATGGCTTTTTCGCCTTACGAAGATTTTCGGGTTACGAAAGCGGCGGCGGAACGAATTAATTTCGTAACCCGGGGTACCCCTGTAATTGGAATAAACAGTATAAGAAACACCCTGTGGGAGTGAACCAAAGGACTGTTTAGTCAGTATTTTGTTCCCACAGTTATCAACCAGTTGCCCATGGGAATTCCAGAAACAGGATGTGATTGCAACTGTGACCTTGCTCTTCTGCTCCCCAAGAATTGATAGATATAGTCCCTTTGATGCTGGAAGGAATAACTACAGATTAAGGTCAAAATTGTGCATCAGAAGCTACTTAGGTTGTTGTAGCTATGACCCTGACATGACATGCAGCCCTTCTAGCAAATGGCAACAATGTTTATTGGAGCCTCCTGTGTGGTGTCCTGTTGCATTGTGGAAGTTCCCATTGTACCCTTTGTGGAAGTCCCAGTGATTTTGCTTTCCATTGCCTAATGCTGTGGTTTCCAGCCTTTGGTTCTCCATTTGTTTTGGAGTTCAGATCCCATAAACCCCAGCCAAATTGGCCAACAGTCAGGAATTACAGGAACTGAAGTCAAAACATCTTGTTCTCAACCTTTAGTCCTCTGTCTGTTTTGAGCTTCAGAACCCAAAAGCCCCATCAAACGTGGCGAACAATCAGGAATTATAGGAACTGAAGTCCAAAATTTCTGGAGGATCAAAGGTTGTCACTGGCCTAATGGATCCCATAATGCTTTGATGCCTATTGTGTAGTGGGATCCAGTGGGACAGTTGTTTAGCCTCAGTTTCCCTTGTGTAGACAGTTCTTCCCATCAAGCCTGTGTCGGCAAGGGTAAATGTAATAGGAGCTGTAAAGCGCTTTGTTCACTGCAGTGGATCCAAACTCTAATCGTGAGTGTCCTTACCTGAGATCTTATTCCTTGTTCAATTGACCAGGAAATCTAACAGCAGATTTGCTGTTTGCTTTGGCAGTGTGTTCTTTACTGTTGGCTATAGAGAGGAATGAGCAAATTGGCATTTCATACAATACTAAGCTGCTTGCCTCTGCTTTTGTTTTCTGGCTCCTTAAGTAAACCCCTTGGTTTACATGAATTTGGGAGTGGGATGGGGCTGGTGGTGGAAAAACTGTTTTGCTCACGTACAACTTTTCACAAAAGGTATTTTGCTTTGTGAATTTTGTGCGTGTTCTGCATGGGCTGGTGTTGAAAGAGTTTAAATGAGCCATAAGAAAAGACTTTGCTTTTGATGATGATCACAATGCCAGGAAAACTTCCAAATCAAAACATTATCAGCCATTCAACTGTTATTGTCTCACTACTCAGCATTTGGCAAAGGGACAAGCATGTGAATGTAAAAGACATTGCATGAAGAAAGTTTTCTGAAACAGAATAATGGAGAAGAAGCAAGATAATTTAAAAAATAGTCATTGCATTATTTATTGGAATTCTGAAATATGTTCTGGCAGAATATAACACTCAATAAGGGAAGCTCATTGGCTAGGTTTTGCTACTTTGTGCTCAGTGACTGAATAGGAGATATTTCATAGACCCATGGAGCTGGAAGAGACCTCAAGGGCCATCTAGTTCAACCCACTGTCATGTGGGAATAGAAAACTAAGGGACTCCTGAAAAATGCCCATCCGACCTCTGTTTTAAAACCTCCAAAGAAGGAGAGTCCATCACTCCAAGGCAAGCTGTTCTACTGTCATACAACTCTTAAAGTCAAAAAATCTTCCTAATGATTCTGAGTTGATCATATTGTAGTTTTTCTAATACAAATGTTAAATACAACCAGGCTACACCGTTTGGCAGCATAGCTAATGGTGAGGAGTGTTGGAAACTAGAAGTTGCAAGGGCACAGTTTACCAAGCCCTGTTCCTCTGCTACATCATCATTGTCATTTTTCAAAGCGTCTGCAAGCCTAGTTGTTTTCACAGAAAATGAAAGTAAGATGCAGGTTCTGCCCCCAGGCTTTAAGAGAAGACTCATAAGAAAAGGCAGACATTTCAAAATCAACCGGGAAATGCCTGAGCAAAGAGACATTCTTTATTAGGCTTTTAAAGACATCATAGAAAAGTTAGATGACTGATGGGAAAATAGATTCACAGTGGGCGAATGGGTGGAACTGGAGAATGTGCCTTTTGCCTTTCTCTGAAAATATAAAATGGCTGGCTTGTTTGAGCCATCTGGGACCCACAAAGTTGTCACAACTTGGAGCAAAGTGTTGTGTGGTACAGACAAAGTTGTCACAATTTGGAGTAAAGTGTTGTGTGGTACAAGTAACATTCCCCTGCAGTACTTCTGTGGGTGGTGCTTGTTCTTGTTCACTCTCTGACTAATCTTCATACAGGGGTTTGGGAAGCAATTTGCCAGCTTGACTGGGTGGGTTTCATTTTCCTTGCCTCTTCACAGTTTATGTGAAACCTCTGCCTCTGTTGCTCTCTTAAGCATCTTGTGAGCCACCTGGTCTTTGGTCTGCATCTCAGCCCATTTGGGGCCACTTTCTTGCAGGGTTTTGGACAAGAATTCTCTTTGTGCGTGCCTAATCGTTTTGGTATTGTAGTCTCTTCTTTATGCTATTATGTTATGGCATTCCTTATTTATTCTTCTTATGGCTCAGAGTGGTTTTATCTGAGGGTTGGAGGGGAAAAGTAGACTATTTTGATTCTGTCCCTGGGCTGAGACTGATAACTGGTCCCTTGTGACTCAGCTACCTGAAATTTCTGACACATTAGAGATCCTGAGTAATTTGGGATGTATATAAAAATGCACTATATTTTTCTTCATATTTTTCACAGGTAATTTTGAAAGGAGGGAAGGAACGAAGTACAGGGGCGACTGGTGTAAACTCGGATTCCTCCCGTTCCCACGCCATTATCCAGATTCAGATTAAAGATCCAACAAACAGAGTATTTGGGAGGTGAGCAGTTATGTGCTGGTGACTTAAGGCAAGGTTGTTTCTCCTCTCCCCCCCCCCCCCCCCCCCCCCCCGCATTATTCTAAAACTGTCTCCAAGTGCCTTGGAGGCAGCATGGAGAAATGCCCATGGTGCTCCACATAATCTGGTGCTAAGTACAAGACTGGGTTACATCCTATGTGGACTACTATAACAATCTGTACTTGGAACTGGCTTTGAAGAGTTTTTGGAAACTTCAGCTGGTCCAAAGAGCTGCAGCCAGACTGTTAACTGGAGCAGGCTACAGAGACCACAGAATGCCCCTGTTGAAACAGCTTAACTGACTGCCAGTTTGTTTCTGGATATAATTCAAAGTGCTGGTTATGACCTATAAAGCCCTATATGGCTCAGGTCCAGGCTTTTTGGCAAACTGTATCTCCCTGTATGAACTGGCCCAGGCTCTGAGATCCTCAGGAGAGGTCCTTCTTCCAGTCCCATCACCATCACAAGCACAGTTGGTGGGGACGTGAGAGAGGGCCTTTTCAGTGACTGTTCCTGGACTCTGAAACACTTTCTAAGGGAGGTCAGAATAGCCTTGTCCTTATACTTATTCCCCCCCCCCCCCGTTCTTTTGGTTTTTTGCACTGTCTTTGAATATTGAATATTGTTGTTAATGGCATCCTGTATTCCATTAATAGATTCGTAAGGTCCACTAATTCTACCTATTCACAATTGTGATGAAGTTGTAAATGCAACCCCCATCTACTTTGACAGCCAGTAGCTGCTTTGAACAATAGAAATCGGCTCTGCTTTTAATCAAAATGTAGCAGGATGGTGTTTCAAAACTCCTGTCTGCCTGTGAGAGGACTGTGACAATCAGACATGAACCCTGCCTTATCACAGCCTTAATTGCTGGCAAGAATCTTGAAATGCCATCCTACCCAGTCGCCAACAGAATAGACCTCAATTGCTTAGAGCAGCTGCTGGTTTGGGGGATTAGGCCAGGAGACATTATTTAGCTATGCATTCCTACAGGTGATGTAGGGTATGGTATCTTATCACTTTTATCATTATCATTTTTGTTAAGCACTCTGTACATTTAGAATTGAAGAGCAGTATAAAACTGTTTTAGATAAATAATTGGTTCTAAGACTTACATTCTCTTTTGTCTAACATACATCACATAGCTCTTGAGGCTAAAGCTGCCTTGCTTTGGACCCATCAAAGGAAGGACAGGAGGTGTTAAATGGATTAATCATGTTTTTCCAGGATCTCCTTCATTGATCTAGCTGGCAGTGAGAGAGCAGCTGATGCCAGAGACTCTGACAGACAGACAAAAATGGAAGGGGCAGAAATAAATCAAAGTCTCCTGGCGGTAAGTCAGTGGAAAGGCTGTACCTTTTCAAGACAGTATGTCCTCTGCATGTGAAAGGTCTCATCCTTGGTAGGCTAGAAAAGGCCCAATAAGGGTCTAAAAACCTTGCGCTTTGTTGCTAGTCACTGTGATCCAGGTTGGGCACCCTTTGGCCCTCCAGATGTTACAGGACTACAACTCCTAGCATTCATCACGATTGGCTAGGCTGGTTAGATTTGAGGGGAGCTGCAGTCCAACAACATCAGGAGGGCTGCACACGTTGTCCATTGCAGAGAAGACAACACTGTACAGCTGACCAGCTGTATCCACGGATTTTTTTATCCACAGATTCAACCATACATGGCTTCAAAATTTGCCACTGTATATAATAGGACTTGAGTGTGAAATTTTAGTATCCATAGGGCATCCTGGCACGAAACCCCAGTGATTACCAAGGGCCCACTACTCAATGGTCCAGTGTTTTATAGGGCTACTTCTTAAAAGTTTTTAAAGTATGGGATGATGTTGTATTGTTTAAAGTATTTTTAACATTTTTATCTTTTAAATGGTATTTTATTATTTTACTATGTAACTTGTTTTAATATTGTAATAATTTAATTCTATTTTAATGTACTATTTTTGTATGCTTTTAAATGTAGTTTTTTAACGTTGTGAGCCACCCTGAGTCACAGTTTTGGGGAAAGGGCGAGATATAAACAACAACAACAACATGCCTCATCTTTGGAAATGACTTTTTTATGAAGTGGAATTGTTTAAGGGAACAGAACTCTGCTCAGAGAGATGTTTAGGTTTAGAGTAGTTCAGCAGCAGAAATTCTCAAATTTAGATCCCTTCAAATAACTTTGACAGATGTTTGCAGGACCAATGGCTTCTTCCTTCCTTCTTTCCAGTAATTTTTAAGTAGGCTTCTGCAAACAAACAAAGGGTTAACCGCATCCTCAGTCAGCTATTATGCTTCCTGGTGCTATTGAAATGGTAGTAGCCAAGGCTCAGCTGGCATGCCAAGGACCTCCAGTATAGAAATGAGTATGACCTTCTGAGAAAACAACTGTTCTGTACTGACTGCTTTGTGCTGATTTTATTACAGCCACTATGTGGTGTAACTGTTTTTCTTTGTAGCTGAAAGAATGCATCCGTGCCTTGGATCAGGAACATGCTCACACTCCATTCAGGCAAAGCAAACTGACTCAGGTAAACTTCCAAGCCAATGAAAGGAGGACATATTTTATCATTCTCTAAAGCTGTTTTGGAAAAGTGTAATACTTTACCCAGACTTCTGAGATTCAGGGAAGTGACCCCCAAGAACTGATGGCTTTGAGTTATAAGACAACACTTTTCTGTGCTCCTTGGTTTTAAATTCTGTCTTGGACTCTTTCCATAGTTCTCATGAGCAATGGGGACTGTAGTTTTGTGAGGATCCCGTAAACTTTTAGTAGTTCTAAGCCTTTACAGAACTGGAAGATATGATTCAATCTGCTTGGATATTTGTAATGAATTGCTGATTGAGAAAACAGTCATACAGTTGTCTCTCAGCATTCGCACCTGGCAGGAGTGAGGCAGGGTGCGGAAGCTGCTGGGCGCCATGGGGACTCACCTTCCTGGCAGTGGCACTCGGGGCCCAGCATGCACATGCCCCGGCCCCTCCACCACAGCCAATGGAAATATCACACATACCGGGCTCTGAGTGCTGTTGGGAAAGCCAAGTCTCCATGGTGGCCAGCATGGATTACAGGCACTCATTCCCACCTGGTGCCTCCTGGGAAACCGAGTCACCAGACCTTGGAGGGCGGGGGGGGGGTCAGGAAGGAGGCTGCCCCAGCGAGTAGGAGACAGCTTTCTGCACCTGCCTCCTTCTCCTCCTTCTCCTCCTCCTCAGCAGAGAAGGGAAGTGCAGCAACTGCTCCATCTGCCTCGGCCAGTTCTAAGCTCCACCAGAGAGGAGAGCCCAAAAGGGCAGCCAGGAGGAGGACCCTTCCAAGGGACCCTACAAGGTTGTGGCTGTGTGTTTCCCTCTCTCTCTCTCTCTCTCTCTCTGCCCCACCCCCCCTGGACTGAAGGAAGGCTCCCTCCTTGTCCCCGAGGCAAAGTTAAGCTTGTGGGGAAGGAGTTAAGAAAGGAGGGCTTGTCCCATTGACCCCAATGGCAGTGTGGCTGCATGTGCACGCCACTATTGAAGATAGCACTGGCTTGCCATCCGCTATGATTCAAACTGCGAATGACAAGTCCGCAGATATCGAGGGATGACTGTATAGCTAAATGAGTTTCCTAAGCAATGAAACAGATTTGTGTGTGGGAAGAAGATATAGAAAACTAGAAGGTTTACATCCCAGAAATCCTACTGAGGCTATCATTGTTGTGCTAGTTAGAGTGTCAGAGTAGGATTAGGGTGAGCGAGATTCAAATCTTGATTTATCAATGAAACACACTGGTTGATGCCATGCAGTCTGCTTCTTTGAGCCTAACCTCCCTCACAGGTGGCCGTAAAGATAAAATAAGATGGGGGACTGTGTGTGTCACCTTGAATTTGTTGCATGTTTGCGATTCTACAAACGTTTACAATATTTTTTTTCTACCAGAGCTATAGAATGGCAAGTTCAAATTTTACTTGGATAGCTGCTAGTGACTTAATAGTCACAGAGGTTCTGGAGGTTCTAGTATCTCTTTACTTAATATCCCAGCAAGAATGGCTTGTAGCCATTTAGTTTGGCTAGAGCTAAATATAGATGAGTAAAGTTATGCTCAAAATTCTCCATAAAGACTCCTGCCATATATGGAGTGGGAAATTCTGAGAAGTGCAAGCAGGCTTTAGGAATAGAAGAGGCCCTAGGGACCACATTGCAAACGTAATGAATAATATGAGTGCTTCAAAGAATTTCAGGAGAAAATCAGCATGTCTTTGATCGTCTACATCAAAGCCTTTGACTGCATAGATCATGAAAAGCTATGGAACCCTCTTAAAGAAATGGGAGTGCCAATACTTTTGATTGTCCTGATGAGAAACCTATACCGAGGACAAGAGTCTCCTGTTAAACAGAATATGGAGAAACAGAATGGTTCCTGATTGGCAAAGGGCAAGGCAGCATTCTATCACCATGCTTGTTCAACTTGTATGCAGAAAATATTATATGAAGAGCAGGTTCAGATTTGGAAGAAGGAAGACTGAGGGAAGGAACATCAACAATTTATGATATGCAGATAACACAATACTGCTAGCAGAAAGCAACAAAGACTTGGAACAATTGCTAAGAAAAGTTAAAGAAGAAAGTGCAAATGTTAATGCTGAACAATAAAAAACCAAATGTAATAACCACAGAGGATTTACATAAATTCAGCCCACAATGAAAAAATAGAAGTAATCAAAGATATCTCATATCTTGATTCCATCACTGACGAGAACAGAGGTTGTAGTCAAGAAATCAGGGCATTGACAGAGGGAGCGTGACCCTGTTGGTGTTTCTAGACCTCTCTGCTGCATTCGATACAATAGATCATGGCATCCTCTTGGAGCGCCTGAGAGAGGTAGAAATTGGAGGCACTGCTCTGCAGTGGTTCCGTTCCTTCCTCTCAGGCAGGTTCCAGAGGATGATGCTCGGGAAAAGTTGCTCTTCAAAAACAGAGCTCAATTGTGGTGTCCCTCAAGGCAGCATCCTGTCCCCGATGCTATTTAACATGTATATGAACTGCTGGGAGAAATCATCCGTGGATATGGGGCCGGGTGTTATCAGTATGTTGATGACACACAAATATATTTATCCATGTCCCGGTCATCAGTGACAATGACAGATGGCATCTCTCTCCTCAACCAGTGTCCTCAGGCAGTAATGGATTGGATGAGGGAAAACAAGCTCAAGTTGAATCCAGACAAAATGGAGGTACTTACGGTAGGGGCCCCCAAACCAGGTTTTGGGTTGAAACCTCCAGTCCCAGAGGGGCTCACGCTCTCCTTGAAGGTCTGTGTTCGCAGCCTGGGGGTGCTTCTTGACTCGATGCTTCAGATGAGGAATCAGATTAATGTGACGGTCAAGAGCGCCTGTTATCAGCTTCGGCTGATACACCAGCTGCGCCCTTTCCTGGAATGGGGTGACCTCGAAACTGTAGTACATACACTGGTAACCTCAAGACTTGATTTTTGCAACATGGGGCTACCCTTGTGCCTAGTCCGGAAACTCCACTTGGTACAGAATATGGCAGCCAGGTTGGTCACAGGAACAGTGATGAGTGACCATATAACACCAGTATTGAAGTTACTTCACTGGCTCCCTATTAGTTTCCAGGCACAGTACAAGGTGTTGGTTATCACCTTTAAAGCACTACATGGCTTGGGACCAACCTATCTAAGGGATCGCCTGCTTCCATATAATCCACCCTGTACACTCAGGTATTCTGGGAGGAATTTACTACAGCCCTTAAAGACCAGATTGACGGTAATCTCCCAGAGGACATTTTTTGCAGCCGCTCTCAATTTATGGAATGGCCTGCCGGACAAGATCCATCAAATTACCAATCTAGAGAGCTTCAAAAAAGCCATTAAGATGGATCTCTTCCGGCAGGCCTTCCTGGAATAAAATACTCGGCCACGAAAAAGACTTCCCTATTTATCGATCTCTGCCCATAGTTACTGTTTGGATTTTAAAATGTTAGTTTTAGTCTTATACTGTTTAATCTTGTTTTAAGGGGGGTACTATGTATATATGGATATATTTTAGCCTGTTGTACGCCGCTTTGATTGCTTGGCAAAAAGCAGGATACAAATAAAAATTTTATTTTATTTTATTATTTTAAGATGAGATGTGGTGCTAGAGAAGAATGATGAAAATACCATGCACAGCGAGAATGACAAATGAGTATTAGAGCAGATCAGGCCTTTGCTCTCCCTAGAAGCCAAGATGACCAAACTGAGGCTGTTGTATTTTGGCCACATCATGGGAAGATGTGACTTACTGGAAAAGACAATGCTAATAAATGTGAAGGGAAGTAGAAAGAAAGGAATGCTGCATACTAGATGGCTAGATAAAATCAAGAAAGCCATAGACTTGAGCTTGCAGGACATGAGCAGAGCAGTGGAGGACGAGGGGGCTTGGAGGTATTTAATTCATGGAGTTGCCATGAGTCAAAATTGACTCAAATGACTCAAATGCAGTTAACAACAAAAATAAAGATGGTGATTTCCTTGCTCTTGTTCAGTTAGCCTTTCGTAACATCATGAAAATTCTAGGTTATTAGTGAGGAGCCTGTTATACTGTTGCACCTGAGATATGCCTAGAATCTAGAGTCATATACCTTGAGGTGTCTAGGCTCAAGCTGTGTGAGACACATCTCAAATGTAATACCCCCCCCCCCCTTGGCTCCTTCATAACATTATTGTAGCACTAACTGCTGCTGGTGATGATACCTAGTTGAACTTTTCAAAAGAGGTTCCTTTCATTATTTTGATTAGTTCAATTTATATCCTGCTTCTTCCCAAGGGCTTGAGGATTGTAATGATTTTAAAAGGCTTTCTGTGCTCAGTACCCTAAATCATGCTTTCTTCCTTTCTCCATTCAAGGTCCTAAAAGACTCTTTTGTTGGTAATTCCAAGACATGCATGATAGCCAATGTCTCACCCAGCCACATCGCAACAGAACACACCCTAAATACCTTACGGTATGCTGACAGGTAAGTAGCACACTAAACATCAGTCTTTTTATATAGAACTATAGAATAGAAAGAAGGGGCACTAGGTACCATATTACAAACATGGAGCATACCAAAGAATTCCAAAGAAGAATAGATATGTTTTTCATAGACTACAGCAAAGCATTTGATTGTATAGATCACGAAAAGCTATGGAATGCCCTTGAACACAAGTGGATGCCACTACATCTGATTGTCATGATGAGAAATCTGTACCAAAGACAATAGGCCACCATCAGAACAGAATTTGGGGAAACAGAGTGGTTCCCAGTAGGCAAAGGAGTCAGGCAAGGTTACATCCTATAACCCTACTAGTTTAATTTATATGCCAAAAACATCATAAGAAAAGTGGAATTAGAATCAGTAAAAAGAGAAGTTAAGATAGGAGGAAACAATATTAACAACCTAAGATATGTAGATGACACCATAATATTAGCAGAAGACATTCAGGAATTGGAACAGTTAATAAAGAAGGTCAAAAATGAAAGCGCAAAGGCAGATCTGATGCTCAACATAAAGAAAACAAAAATAATGACAACAGAAGAAATACACAAATTCAATCTATACGAGGAAATTGAAATAGTCAAAGAATTCCCATATCTAGGATCAAACATTGACCAGAATGGAAACTGCAGTCAAGAGGGAAGAAGTAGACTAGAAATGGGAAGGGCAGCTATGAAAGAACTGGAAAAGATACTGAAGAGCCAAGGCATACAACTGAGCACTAAAGTCAGAATCATTCAGGTCACTGTATTCCCAGTTATCATGTACAGATGCAAGATCTGGACAGCGAAAGAAGCAGACAGAAAGAAAATCAACTCATTTGAAATGTGGTGCAGGAGAAGAGTGCTTAGGATACCATGGACAGCCAAGAAGACAAATAAATGGGTTCTTGAACAGATCAGACCAGAGCTCTCCTTGGAAGCTAAGATAGTCAAGTTGAGACTATCATACTTTGGCCACATAATGAGAAGGCATGGATCACTAGAAAAAACAATAATACTAGGAAAAGTAGAGGGTAGAAGAAAGAAAGGAAGACCACAGACCAGATGGAAAGACTTGATCAGTGGGGTTATGGGCAAGGGCTTACAGGATCTGGGCAAGGCAGTGGAGGATAGGGATTGTTGGAGATGTCTCGTCCATGAGGTCATCCTTGAATTGGAACCGACTCAAGGCAGCTAACAACAACAATAGAATCATACAGTTGGAAGAGACCACAGGGGTCATCTATCCAACCCTGAGCAATGCTCATCCAACATCTGTTTAAAGAACTCTGAAAGAGAATCCACCACACATTGAGGCAACCTATTCTACTGTTGAGCAGTTCTTGCAATCAAGAAGTTGTTTTCAATGTCTGGGTAGAATCTCCTTTCTTAAATTTTGTTTCCACTGGTTTTTGGATGGAGAATAGCAATAGCAGCTTCATTTACATATATACCACTTCATATCATCTAAGCAGTCTCTAAACAGTTAAGCTAATTGTCCTCAACAAGCTGAGTACTAATTTTAGTGACCTCAGAAGGATGCAAGCCTGAGTCAAGCCTGAGCCCTTGTATTGAACTCTTAACCTTATGGTTTGTGTGTGAGTGGCTGCAGTACAGTAATTTAACCACTTCCCCACCAGGGTTCTACCAACAAACAAGCTGACTCCATCCTCTATATGATAGCCTTTCAGATATTTAAAGATGACTATCATAGCACTTCTCAGTCTCCTCCAAGCTAAACAGACCCCATGCAGTATGAAAAGCAATGCAAAAGAATTCTCTGTTAAAAAATTGTTAGATTATATATGGAAACAAAACACACAACCAACAGCAGTGAGGTAATAAAGTCCTTGCCCAGTGGCTAACATTAGCCAAAAGAATGGTCAGGAGTTATCAAATGAGGATCAAACGGCAGTAGTGAGGAAGAAGGATGAGAGCTAGTTGATTCATCAGAAGCTGTGGTGCAGCAAGACTTTGAAAAATAGAGGTAAAAATGAAGAGGAAAATAGTGTGATGAATTAAGAGGGGGAAGCTGTTCTTAGAGCAGAACAGAAACAATGAGACCAGGAAGCAGAAAAAAACAGGGAATCAAGAAGACACCAGCCAATATTTGGAGCAAATGCATAGACATATTTCTTTTAAAAAGGCTAAATGTATATATAAAAGCCTAATACAGTCGGCCCACCTTTTAGGCGGGCTTGCCTTCTGTAGCTTTGAGGTCACGCTGAAGGCAAGCCCAGGCAGAAATAATGGGGTGCGTACTCGTGCCCCGTGCACCACTGTGAGCACATGCCCATTATTTCCTATGGGGCTTGAGCATACGCTCTTTTCCCCATACGCGGGGTGTGTGTGTCCAAAACGGGTCCCCCGCGTATGGGGAGGGCAGACTGTAATATTCTACATTTCTCTTGATTTCAAACTGTTGGTCTTAAAACTAAGCTGCTTTTAGCTAGGAAATTGTTAGCTGTTTAAATTGTTATGTAGGTAGTTCTGGCTTCTGAAATGTATTAACTGCTGCTTTGGCTTTGGTTGCATTAGAATTGTCTTGTACTCTTTTTATATAAACTACTTTGAGGAGGCTTTGCCCTAAAATGCAGCCTAGGTATCTTTAAAATAAATAAAAACATGCTAACACCAAATCTTTTACTCCCAGGGTGAAGGAGCTGAAGAGGGGGATTAAGTGTTGCACACCTGTTGTGAGCAGACGGCGGGTGACAGCAAACTGGTCTCCTAAACGTATCCAGAGTTCTTCTTGTTTCCAAGCTGGGGAAAAAAACTCACCCAAGAAAGTAAAGCTGGGCCTTCAGCACCCAGCAACCCCTGCAGCTTTGCCCAAGACCAAGGTTTCACCAGTGCTGTGCCACCCATTTTCTTCTGCCCCAAAAGGACAGGCCCGCAGAGGGCATTTGGGTACTCAGGATTGGCTCGGCTGCAGTAGCCTGGTGAAATACACACCGAGAACAGGAGCATCAGCCAAGAAGATGACTGAGGAGCCCTCTCTGCATCCTGAGAAGAATGCTTTTGGGAAGGACTTCATGGCCAAGGCAGCAGATGGCCAAGGAGAAAGGTCACGGGTTAAGTGCCTAAAAGTCCAGCCTGTGCAGAAACAGCTGGTTTCCAGAGCAGACTTTTCCTTCGGTGACAGTGACCGGTCCTTGGCCCACCCAGAGGAAGGTGGAAGGCTCTTTGCAGAGCAGTGTGCTGTGACGTGGACAGATCTCCCACCCCATCAGAAAGACAGGGAGCAACACCTCCGCCTATACCACCAGCAGTTCCAGAAGCCTCCTATTCTGCAGCAGAAGCTGAGCTACCAACCTCTGGAGAAGTTTTTAGCCCAGTACAAACCCCAGGAGGTTCAGGTGAAGGAAGAGCCCCCTTGCCAGACTCCTCTTTCCCCCCAGGACTGTGATGAGACAATGCAGCTAGAAGATCTGGATGACAGCGACTTCAGCGAGGACTCCTTCTCTCCTGGATCAAGCCAGAAGAAGGTTGAGAGTCAAGCTAAAAGGGAAAGCACCCAGGATTCATTTTTCCTCCATCAGAGGGAGTGTGGGACTGAGGGATGGGAGGTCCAGGGTGGACAGGAACTGTTTTCCAGAAAGTCTGAGAATAAAAGTAGGGAAGTTTTGTTAGGACTGGAGGAGGCTGCTGGGTGTAAGGAAGACAGTAAGAGTCCATCTGACAAGAGCACAGAAGCATTCAGTTCCTTTCCAAAGAATGACACACCAGAGAAACCTTACTGCTCACAGGATGACAACATTGTATGTAACAGCATAAGCAACACATCTATTCCTACACCAAAGCAGCCCAGATATACAGATCTACCTCTAAATTGCCCCAGCGAGTGCTTCTCTGTGCCAGAAAAGTCAGCACAAAGTCCACCATTTGACCACATGTTGGCATCTGCAAGCTGCATCTCTGATGGCCTGACAGAAGAATCTCTTCAAGGTAATCATGCCCCCCCTTTCAGAGTTTGCAAGAAAAAAGTGCCCCCCAAAAGGAACAGGCCTTGATGGGGCTCTGAATTGTTCAGTGGAATTTCCTGCAGAGATGACTCCCTTGACAGTGTCCCTCCTCAACACTGACACTCCAAGGGAAGAGCATTCCCCCCAGGGACAAAGAAAAATGGTGCACAAGGAAGAGGAGGCAGGCCAGATAAAGAAATCCTTCCATCCCCGAAAGCGATGGGATGAAGACTCCAGATGTTTCCATGGAAATCAACTATCTGCTGCATCCAACGTGCACAAAATGGGTCCATGGAGGAGGACAGCTAGCCCAGGGCTTTCTCCGCAGGCCAAGAACAAGTGGCTTTCACAGTCATATCATCTCCCATCTGCCTTGGGGGTTGAATTAGCCCTAAGTGAACTTGAGGGCTGTGTTTATAGTGCTGGGAGCGTAGCAGCCTGGCAGATCTTCTTCTCCATGCACAAAGAAGGAGGATGGAGGAGGACACTCTGCTCTTAGTAACCCCAGTTCAGTGACTACATGACTAGTCCACAGTGTGATGCTGACACTGAAGGAGCTAGGACTGGCTCATTGAATGTTCAGGACGTTTCAATTTAGGGTGAAGAAGACAGCTCCAAACCCATAACACAACTCAAGTATTTCGGTGTGGTGGGAAAGCCTTCCATCTCAGATGCGTCATCTGTCTCTGAAATGCAAGAAGGAGAGACCCTCTGAGGAGAGCATCCCTCTAAAACCCAGTTTGGCATTTAGGAAAGAGGAACTTGACTGTTCAGAAAGCATTTACGCTGACCTTCAGCAATGAGGAAATGATGCTCCAGAGTAAAGAACATTGAGAAGGTGAGTTTTTTGGCGGTTACAGACTGCCCATTTGGGGCGGGCTGCACCTGCCCCTTTCCCCGGTGTATCGGGGCCTCAGCTGCCAGAACGGCAGCCGCTGAGGCCCCGACCGCCGCTTTCTGGGCTGGAAAGGGGTGTCCTTGGGGCTTCAAGCCCAAAGAAACCCCGCGGCGGCGGGGAGGAGGAGAAAGGGGCCACTTGGCCCCTTCTCTTTGTCCTCTGGGCGCAGCCGTCTGAAGGCTGTGCCTAGGGGACCAAACCAGGAAGGAGCTCGAAACGGAGCTCCTTCCGCTCCGCGCTAAGGGCGCACTATGCGCCCTGGCGTGGAGGCGAGGAGTCATGTCCGCGCCACCCTGTATAAGGCGGTGCAGCGGTGACGTCCTCATGGCGGCGGCCGGTGGAACAGCCGCCCGCCATTTTGTGTGTGCAGAGCACACACTAGGGTTAGGGGGTGCGGAAGCATCGCCCCTTCCTAACCCTAGTGCGCGCTCTGCGCGCACAAAACGGCCCATTTGTAACGGCCCCTGTGATTTTCTTCTGGCTCCATCCCAGTTTGCAAGCAGAACTGGGTCTTTCTGGAGTGGCAGATAAAAAACATGGGAGGCAGTCTCAAAGCTGCATACATTCTGCACCTTGCAGTAAGAGACTTTCAATCAAGTGCCCTCACCTTTAAGAAGAGTAGTGACACTAAGAGATACATCTGCAGCCCTGAGGGCCATTTTTGCAGCTCTCGGTATCCCAACATTTAAAAATAACAAATGGTTATTTGTTGCTGTCTTCTGACTATGGCAACCGAGAGATATTGCTGTTGCCTTCCTTTGAACCAGTGTATTTCCATTGCTGCGGGGATTGGAACTCTAGTCTCCTGGAGTCCAAAACATCCCTTCCAAAATAGCTGCATCTTCACCTACCTAATCTGACAGACTGCCAATATCCCCCTGCCCCACTGTGCCAGGAACCAGCACCGTATTTGTGTCAATTAGCAACAAGTGTTCTTATTTCCCCTAGAAACTCTCCAGATCTTGCCAGCTACTGACTCAGGAAAAGTCCATGGACACCACTCTTAGCAGCTTGTCCTGGGGGACATGGGGTTGACTTGCCCACAATTTTGAGTCTTCCACACCATTTTCATTGAGTTTTTGTAGCTTTTCCTGGACCTAAAATGGCTTAGGGGATCCCATAAGTGGTGATCAAGGAAATATAGAGGTCACTTTGGACCTCTCAAAATTGAAAATGTTAAAAAGGGGAGGGTGGATGCAGCTCCTCCAGGATCTCAAGGAAGACCAATGTGGCCCCTCTAACCTTGTTCTTAAGTATTGTCACTGAGTGAATTGTGATTTAAGAAATTTTAATTTACTGATGACAGTTCCTTTCTATGATCCTTGGCCTCTTATTATCCGGGTGTGTGTTAGTTATGCTTTTAAATTCTTAATACTTTTATGGAATTTATTCTGTTTTTAGTCAGATATTTCATTATTATTTTTTTTATTGTTTAAATTGTCTGTGAGCTGCTTGGGTCCTTTGTGGGAGAAGGTGGTGTACAAATGAATGATAAATAAATAAAATAAATAGAGCTAATAACGGTAGCTCCCCCAAGTGTTTGTACAAGTAAAGCGAAGGAACTTTATTAGCAGTATTATCTTATCTTTTAAATTGTGCCTTATAGGCAATCTGTGCTCCAAATCCATCGGAAGCAGCTGGATGAAATGGCGACCTGTTTTCAGGAGGAGAGCTTGATTCGTAAGATGTCAGAACTGGTGAGGGGTTTGAAGATTTCAAGCTCCCTGAAGCCAGGGTTTGCATCAACTCTGGCATTGTCATTGTGTAGACAGCAGAAGCTTCTGAGCTGGTAAAGGGGAGCTCCTTTCATGAAAACTAAATATAACAGAGTTGACATCCGTAAGGCTCGGCGCATTAGCATGTCAGCCTGGCACCCCTTTTGTGATAGTGAGCAGAGTGCAGGTCAGAAAGCCCTATGATAGAGACAGCTGTAAAACCAGCACCCTGGCAGTAGGAGGAACTTTTTTTTTAAAGGACTTGGTTGAATTTTAAAGGACTGATAGTGCCTAGAGGGGAAGAGGCAACCTCTAAAGTACCTGGCCTCCAATAAACCATGAAGAATTCTCCAGGCTACTCTTTTAGTGTGTTTTTTGGAACCATTGCTTGGAACTGAAAATCTTTGTGGGCTCATTGGAAAGAACAAACTGGATAGAAGCCACTGGAACCAATTCTTCATGTTTCCTGACAAACCCACCATGATGAATGATGATAATAATAAAATAAGAAGAAGAAGTTTTTATTTATAGACCGCTATTCCGTGTTGATCATAGTGGTGTACAGAAAATTGCAAACAAATACAAAATACAGGATAAAAATTGCAATACATAAAAAAACCATAACAACATTCCAAAAATGTGATGCTTGGTTTAGCCCAGCCAACCACACCCAATGCTTGATTCTGGAATTAAGTGTAGTGAACTCACAGAGACTTAAAAAAATGCCACCAAGGGAACAACAATATGATAAGTGTGATGTCCAAGGATAAAATACTGAACCTAAGCCCAATATATGATTGTAAGCTCAGGGTGATATGCCTTACATTGTGGTTGCTTGAGATTATCATTGCGTGTAATATTTTCTAGGTGGTAGATGGAATAATAGAATATATTGTATAATTGTATTATTGTTCCACTAATAAAACTGTGAAAAGGTTATTGCATTTTTGATACATAATGAGATAACTCAATGTAGTAAACATATGCAATTTATAAGAAGGCAAATATTTATATTATTTACCAAAAAAAATGTTGTTTTGTGTTTGTTGTGTGCTTTCACATCATTCCACGTCGGAGACCCTATAGGGGGGCTTTCTTGGCAAGTTTCTTCAGAGGGGTTTGCCATTGCCTTCCCCTAATGCCTGAAAGCATGCGACTTGGCCAGGGTCATCCAGTGGGTTTCATCACCAAAGAGCCATTGATGTTCCTTGAGGTTTGTGAAGGCATTGGGGATGTATCTCCCTTTCATCCCAGCTAAAATATATCCAGGTGTCTCTCTGCAGTGCAAAAGAAACAAAAGTATAAGACACTCTTTAAAGACATCACCAGACAGACATACAGCCTCTGGGCTGCCTCCCTGAGAATCTAACTACAGCAGTCTATCAGTGTAGTGTGTACCACCCAGAAGTATAGAAGGGGACAGAACCAAAAAGCCCTCTCTCTCAGGGTTGTTGTTGAGTGCCTTCAAGTTCTTTCCAACCTATGGTTGGCTTTTCTGGGGCTGAAGGATGTGACTTGCGCAAGGTCACCCAGTGGGCCTCCATAGCCACATTTCCTTGTAGTGACTTCGCTGCCCATACGTGGGCAAGACAGTGGAGTTGTCTTCTTCCAAAAGATAATTCTCCACCAACACTTTGTTGTGTTAGTTCAAGTTGTTCCAACTTACGATGACTCTAAGGCGCAACTATCATGGGGTTTTCTTGGCAAGGTTTGTTCAGAGGGGATTTGCCTTTGCCTTCCTCTGAGGCTGAGAGAAAATGGCTTGCCCAAGGTTGCTCTAGTGGTGTTCCATAGCAAAGTGGGGATCATAGCCAGAGCTGAAACCACTATATCACTCTGGTTCTTTCCACCTACACAAGGGCTCTAGAAGTCACCAGAAAGCACTTGTCCACTTTCTCTATTTGATACTCCAGATCTATAAAACTGACAAATGCCATGCTGGTCAACATTTGTGAACAGCCTTATTACCCTTTGCTGTAAAAACAGAACCCATAACTCTTCTTATTGTCAAGGATACCTTACTTAAGGATGCTTCATCTCCACCATTTGTTTCTCCCTTCACTTTTTCCCTGTTAGGATTTTGGGGACCTTGTGATGAAACTGGATGAAATCCTGATCCTGAAGTCCAAGTGCATCCAAAGGATGCGAACTCAACTGCAGCCTTTCTACCTGCGGCTTCCAAAGAGGCACCACTCCGCCAACATCCCCATCCTAGCTGTGAGGCAGCAATGAAATTCTGGAGGCTGTGAAACCTTTCCTCTTCGGCACCAGCAAAGACTTCAGAGGTGTTGGTCATATACGTTCAAAGACACAGAAGTTCAGAAGAAAGTCAGCTGCGGTCCAAAGCGCCTGTGTGCCCCTATTCCTAACTCTCTCCTAAAGAGGCAGAAGCAACCCTTTCCTCTCTGACAGCGGATGACCCTATCGTCACTTGCTCTCTTCCCGGCCCTTGCTTTTTGAAAAAGGAGGTTCTCAGCTGCCACCAGAGTGAGACAGTTCTTTGGAGGATCTGCACCAGCGTAGGTCTTGTAGAGTGATTGATGCTGTCAGGTGAGGCACTGGGCCTGTTGTCATCAATGCAAAACAGAAACCCATGAAGAGAATTTGTAAAGATCATGTCTGTAAGGAATCATTCTCTTTCACCTTCCTGTACCAAATATACCTCGGCTGTTGGCTGTAGGAACAACTGCCTTCAGTCACTGAGACTCTCTAGCTCAGATCTCCTGTACTGAGCATCACTTAGCAAGGACTTTGAAAGTCATTGTGTGTAGATCAGAATGGTCTGAAGATATGAACTGTCAGATTGCTGGTGGAAAACTAGGATGCCTTATACACCTGAAGAGTTTACAAAAGCCGTAAACCCTCTCCAGCCCTGTGAAACTGTTGCTCTTTTACACAGAATTTTCCAGAGGGATCATTGACCAAGCCCATGTCCTCAAGGTACCAGTGTCATCCCAAACACTGCTGGAAGGGAACCAGATATGCAGACATCACTGTACCTATGTTGATTTGTCTTTCCCTGCCTTGGGAAAGAACACTTAGGCACTGGGAACCAGCTTGTCTTTTTTTCAGTTTATCAACAGTATGGGGTGGAGAGTGGCTTGTGTGTATTAATAGAGAGTTCTTTCCTGAATTTGGTTTGCTAAGGTAGAATACATCTAGATATATAATTGGGTGTATGCTTTTTTCTCAAACATGTAGATATATGGTGGAATTTTCCCACTCAGGCCAGTCCACCATTCCCTCCCTTCTTTCATTCATGCAATAGCAGCTCACACATCCCTGCCCCAGGTAATTCAGAATAGCAACAGTTCTTGAGAGGGAATCATGTATGTGGAATTCATCCCCAACTCAGCTCCCCTTTTCTCTAAATAAGGACATGGACACCAGTCCTGTTGTCAGTATGGGTACTGCATACTTGATTGGCAAAATGCTTGGGCAGTTAGAGGAGTGATGTTAAAAGATGAATGGACAGTGTGTAAGTTATACAAATGGCTGAAAACTAGAGTTAATTCAGTTTAGAGTGATATTTTATATGCATGTCATTTCTATACTGCATATTTTGCTGAAATCATTTTTCTTCAATTAAAAGTCGGTTTGCTAAACAGCAGTCCATCATGTGTTAAATTATGCATCCAGACCAAGTGGAATCCAGGTTTGATCACAAAAGCCAGTTGCAGAAGGGGAAAGGTCTGAATATCGGTACTGGAAGCTCTGAAAGCGTAATGATGGTCTGTAAGAGGGTCAGTGACAGCCACCACCCACAGAAATTCACAAGAAGCTGATAGCACCAGGGTCACCTCATCACAGATCATTGAAGGGAAATTAACCATCAGAGTTACCCACTTGGAGGAAGGAAGGTAGGTAGCCAGCCATTCACACAGACTGTGGCCAATTGCCCTACCTTTCAGTTAGAAATTTATCCAGCCATACTCCCTATTCATGACTGTGACAGTAGATTCACCATATTAAATGTCCCCCAAACCTTTCTTAACAGCCAGAAGCTACATTGAGCAATGCAAGTGTTACCTAAATTGATGGGGGTCCTAAGAGGGCATTCACAAATTGAATACAATGGGGATAGTGCTAAGATGGAGCGTGTCCAGATGGGGGATGACCCTCTTGAATTGTGCCAAGAAAGGGACATGGTGTTTGTAGTGAGGACTGACCAAAGTAGAATAGAGTGGCACTAATACTCCCAGTGATCTAGACACTATACTCCTATTGATGCATAGAATCACAGAATAGAAGGTCCTGTCTCCTCTTTGCAGTAGAGTTCATTGGCAGAATTAAACATCAGGTGTTTGGGATCTGCTGAATGTGGCACAGCCATTCCACAGAGACACAAGAGGCAGTCCATCTCTTAACCGCTTGGTTAGAGCTCCCACACTACCAGTGGCTATATGATTTAGATAAGGCTTAAACCAATGTGCAAAATGTGTGTGAGGGTATAGTTATTTAAATTTCCTCCAAGGAGCAAGGCGCCAAAATGATGGGAAAGATGCTCATGAAAAGCAGAATGAACTTTAAGGCCACAAGTGAGAGCTGTCTCTGTTGATAGGAGAGCCTGGCACGATGCCTGACAGACCCCTGCAGTGCCCTTGGTAGAGTCGAGGCGCATCACATCCTAGTAGAAGTATTACAGTACAGTGGTTCCTCCACATTTGCTGGGTTTTGGGGTGAAGGACCTCTGAATGTGGAAAAACCACAAATATATATATATATATAAAATACTGTTCTTACCTAAGAGAACATCACTTTAGGAATCTCCAGGTCCTCCAGTGCAACTCTGTGGCCGACATCTGCCAGACATTGATCATAGAATCTTGTTGGAGGACCTATAAATGCCAGAGAGGTATTTTCTCTAGCAATTTATAGGTTCTCCAGCCCAACTATGGTCAGCTTCTGGCAGAGTTGCACTGGAGGACCTAGAGATTCCTAAAGAGAACATATTAATCAAAACCAGAAATAATCAAATCCACAAAAGTCAAAACCACAACCTCGCATGGGTTACAAATTAGTTGGCTTAGTCTGGCTGTATCTGCAGTGCAGAAATAATGTAGCTTGACACCACTTTAATTGACACGGCTCAATGCTATGGAATTCTGGGGTTTGTAGTTTTGTGAGATATTTAGCCTTCTCTGTCAGAGAGCTCTGATGCCACAACAAACTCCAAATCTGAGCATTATGTAGGATGGAGCCATGGCAGTTAAAATAACTAAAATTATTACAGAGAAGCTGGCCGGGGTGCCTCTAGGCTTTTGTCATGAAAAGGCCAACAAGTGGTATCTCTGAGGTGCTGAGATGACAAAGCCAGCAGCACACAAATAGACAAAGTTGTGACCTTCTACCCATAGGACAAATTGTTAGGCCTGTTCATCAGCACTCTTCCATCCTTGTTTTTGGCATAATTGGATTTGCTGCCTATAATGGCTATGAAGAGATGCTTCCAAGACATGGCCAGCGTTGATCTCTCTCAGAGGTGGGAATGAAGCCCAGCAACAAGTAGAAGTAATTTTTTTTGCCAAGGGACCTTCCGCACTTCCACTGTCAATTGTCAGTGATCTGCTCATGGATTTTGATTATTTGTTTAAGGGCCATCTGGGCAAACTTCCTCTCTACTTCCCAAAACATATCCAGCACTGAGTCCATGGATAATTTTCTGTTCTCCAGCACTGCAGAGACAACAGGCTGCATGACTCCAACATTCGAGGTCAACATGAGCTTTGCCCATATGTCTAGTTCAGTGGTATGGAAAGGCCTTCTTAAATCATAGAGTTGGAAGAGACCTCAAGGGGCAAGAAGTCCAACCTCCTCTCATGCAGGA
Organism: Sceloporus undulatus; assembly: GCF_019175285.1. Taxonomy (NCBI): domain Eukaryota; kingdom Metazoa; phylum Chordata; class Lepidosauria; order Squamata; family Phrynosomatidae; genus Sceloporus; species Sceloporus undulatus. Next base: position 330,201,184 of record NC_056523.1, on the reverse strand, counting down.
AGACACAACCCAAGCACCTCTGACAGATGGCCCTCCAGCCTCTGTTTAAAGACCCCCAAAGAAGGAGACTCTACCACCCTTCAAAGCAGAAGCATATTCCACTGTCCAACAGCTCTTACTAGAATCATAGAGATGGAAGAGACCACAAGGGCCATCCAGTCCAACCCCATTCTGCCATGCAGGAACTCCCAATCAAAGCATGCCCAACAGATGTCCATCCAGCCTCTGTTTGAAGACCTCCAGGAAAGGAGACTCCACTACACTCCGAGGGAGTTTGTTCCACTGTCGAACAGCCCTTACTGTCAGGAGGTTCCTCCTAATGGTGAGCTTGAATCTCTTTTCCTGGAGCTTGCATCCATTGGTCCGGGTCCTGTTCTCTGGAACAGCAGAAAACAAGCTTGCTCCCTCCTGAATATGGCATCCCTTCAAATATTTAAACAGGGCTATCATATCACCTCTTAACCTTCTCTTCTCCAGACTAAACATTCCCAGCTCCCTAAGTCGTTCCTTGTAGGACATGGTTTCCAGATCCTTCACCATTTTATTCGCTCTCCTTCGGACACGCTCTAGTTTCCCAATGTCCTTTTCAAATCGTGGGGCCCAGAACTGGACACAGTATTCCAGATGGGACCTGACCAGAGCAGAATAGAGTGGCACTATTACTTCCCTTGATCTAGACACTATACTTCTATTGATGCAGCTTAAAATTGCATTGGTCTTTAGTCGCTGTCAGGACATTCTTCCTAATGTTGAGGTGTAATCTCTTTTCCGCCATTGCTCTGGGTCCTAATCTCTGAAGCAGCAGAAAACAGGCTTGGTCCATTGTCAGTATGACATCCCTTCAAATATTTGAAGGCCATTATGTCCCCTCTTAACCTGCTCTTCTGGGTAATCATACCCAGCTCCCTAAGTTGCTCCTCATAGGACTTGGAGGTTACCAGACCTTTCACCATGTTGGTCACCTCCTCTGGACCCGCTCCAGTTTGTTCGCATTCATTATGAGCCATTGGGCCCTGGAACTGGACACAGGATTCCCAGTAAGGCCTGACTATTACTTCCCTTGATCTAGACACTATACTTCTGTTAATGCAGCCTAGAATCTCTTTGGCTTTTTTAGCTGCAGCATCACACTGTTGACTCATGTTCAACTTATAGTCTGCTATCACTGAGCCACAGTCCTTAACAAAGGAGGCACCTAACAGCCACAGCTAAGATTCAATTGCAGGCCCATTGTATAACCACACCACCCATCCTATCAGATTAACAACAGAGCAATATTCCCATAGCATATGAGAAGTACAGCCAAGAGAGTTTCCCCCCATTTCCATGCATTTTCTCAACCAGCAGGCTTTCAAGTGGATTCATAATGCAAACTACATGCAATTTTGAGCTATCTGTTTCTAAATTAAGTAGAATCAATAAGTATGGGGTAAGGATTGCTATCCCCGCCCTTCAGTATGACTGTGTGTGGGAGTTCACAAAGTCTGGCAGATGCAGAAGCCTGTGGAAATTTATGTCTCAAATGCCATTTTTTGCATTCTAAAATTGGGATGGGGAAAGAGATTAAAATTAACACCTGTCTTTCCCCCACCCCCTCAGATAAAGATAAAGCTTATTTATTTCTTTAAAGTATCAGTGGAATAAAGCATCTATTTGGGAACAAACCACATAAGTTTGCAAAACACCATCTAAAATTAAAGAGGCTCTGGATCCCCCGAACATGTTAAAAATGGCTGACGGTGGAAAAGATTCAGAATCCAGACATATCCACACATTTGGTTTTTATACACCACACTCCTCAACATCAAATGGAGGGGGGGATGTTACAAGTCACTGAACAAGTTGGTTGCAACTCAGAACACATCATTTATACACACACACACACACACACACATGAGAGGGAGACAAAATGGCTATTGGTTCAAAGACAGTTGAGAAACAGCAGATCCTGTTGTAAGCAGCTTTGCCAAGATCAAGGTACCATAAGAGAAAGGCACATTAACCTCTGATTGGTCCAGTGTGTTGTTATTTGGATGAAAACTATAGTGATGTATAAACCCTGAGAGTGTGGGAGATTATGATGAACCCGGTGCACAGGCCAGTTTTCAAAAGTACAAGTTTAACGAGGATTCAGATCCAGCATATGGCATGACCTTCAACGGAAAAGGGCTGAGAGGAGGAACATCCCTCCGGTTGCTTGGGGGAAGCTGTGAGAATGAAGAAGCTCTATGCCAAAGTACAGTGGTCCCTCCACATTTGCTGGGGTTAGGGACGCAGGACCCCTACAAAAGTAGGAAAACCACTAATTAAAAACACTATTTTAATCTAAGAGAATATCTCTGTAGGAATCTCTAGGTCCTCCTGTGCAGCTCTATGGGCAACATCCACTAAATTGACCATAGAATTCTTCTGGAGGACCTACAGATGCCTAGAGAAGTGCTTTTGCTAAGAATTGCTTGGTGCTCCAGTGCAACTTTTGGCAAAAGTTGGCCACAGAGTCATGCTGAAGGACCTAGAGATTCCTAGAGGGAACGTATTAATCAAAACAGGGAATAATCAAAGCCACAAAAGTCAAAGCCGCAAATGTGGCAGGCCACCTGAATGTGCAATTCTGCCTTGGAGCCATCTCTCTATCTGTTCAGCTTAAGGTTTGTGCACACATTTGTGTATCTAAGACGCTTCAAGTATGCACACTGTCCCTTGCTCAGGTTCTCTCTTCTGCATCCCAGAATTCTCTACTCTCAGATTTTGGAAGAGCTGCACTCTGGAGTCAATTCTTTATTCAGGATGAAAACAGTCATTTTTGCCTATAAGAGTTAGGTGAGGGATGGGAATCATGGCACTCTTGTGTTCTTGTTGGACTGCAGCTCCCAGCAGCCTAGCCAACGTTGAGTTGCACTAGAACAGCGTCTGGAGGACCACCAGCTTCCCACCCTTGATTTGGGGTCTTCAGGAAAAATTGAATACTGGTCTTAAAAGGAAAGGGGGAACTCTGTTGTGTATCAGTTATAACAGCTATATTTTAAATATATGAAGGGATGTCATACAGAAGGGGCAAGCTTGTTTTCTGCTGTTCCAGAGACTATAACACAGGACAATGGAGTCAAATTTCAGGAAGAAATATTCCTTCTAAACATTAGGAAGAACTTTCTCACAGTTAGAGCTATTGGGCATGGAATATGATGCCTCGGAAAGTGATGGAGTCTCCTCCTTTGGCGGTTTTTCAACACAGGTTGAATTGCCATCTGTCTGGAGTGCTTTGATGGCATCCTTTTGCATGGCTGGGGTTTGGACTGGGTGACCCTTAGGGTCTCTTCTACCTCTATAATTCTATAGCCCCCCAAAAAGGTGACACAGAAATGCCAGAGCTGTTTGGAAAATGGTGTATGGCAAAGAAACAGTGTCCCAGGGGTGTGTGTGTGTGTGTGTGTGTGTCTATGATCAACTGAGTTTCTGTTGAGCCTGCGGTGAATTGCCAGATGCACCTTTGCCTTATATAATGCGCAAACCTGCTTTTAAACACAGCAAGACTCTTGTTCCCATCTGAATAAAGGTATGAGCTAAGGAAAGTCAAGTAAAAGTCACACTGATAAAGCTCAGAGACCAACATACAGCGATTCCTACACTCTGGCCTTCCAAGGGTTTTGGATTTCAGCTCCCAGATTCCCAGACCATTGGCCAAGATGGTCCAAAACACCTGGAGGACCAGAGTCTGAGAATCACTAAGCTAGAGTCTGGGGTCATTTTCTGCCTCTGACTGATCCATCCCTTTCTGGGCTGCACTAGAGCTGCTACTCCTCTATGACTGAAAGCAATATTGGATTCACCTCTATAGTAAATGTTTTATGGTTTTGGGGGAGAGGCCCTCACAAAAAAGCAGTAAAACACAAAATCACACCCCGAGAGCGTTATAGCTGGGGGAAAAGAATGGGGGCAGCATGTGTGGGACTCAGGGCCACTGCCAGGGCCTATACAATGTCCCTGCTATAGCTATAAGATGGGATGGGAGACACCTGGCTTAAGGAGACTAGCGGTTTACAGACCGCCAAATAGTACGTCATCAATACGTACTAGGGTTAGGAAGGGGCGGTGCTTCCGCACCCCCCTAACCCTAGTACGTATTGAATACGTACAAGATGGCGGCGCCCTGTTCATACGGGCGCCACCATCTTTACATATCGGACGCTGAGCGTCCATACGCGTCGCGGGCGTTGTGACGTAGTGAGTGCGCCCCTGGCGCCTCACTATGTCGCAAACGCGACTTAAAAAGAAGCTCCATTTTGGAGCTTCTTTTTCGGTCCGCGCGGGAGTCGGGCCGTGTGAAGGCTCCGGCTCCCCCGCGGACCTACTGGCGGCGGCGGCAGACCGACGCAAAGCGGCGGTCTGTACCCCGCCATTGTGAGAAAGGGATCTAGCAGTCCTAGTGGACCACAAGTTGAACATGAGCCAACAGTGTGATGAGGCAGCTAAAAAGGCCAATGCTATTTTAGGCTGCATTAATAGAAGTATAGTGTCTAGATCAGGGGTAGGCAACCTTTTTGAGCCGGGGGCCGGGTTGCTGTCCCTCAGACAACTGGGGGGCCGAAGCCAAAAAATAAATAATTAAATAATTTTTTAAAAAATTAAATATATAAATAAACCAGGACAAATGTAGGACAAAATTTTCAAATAGAAGACACTTTTTTTTAAAAAAATGGAGGACACGCAAAAAAAATTGCTGATTTTTAAAAAAATGTTAATATAAATGCATGTTTCTGAGGCTTCTATAAACAATTGCCCCCCAAAGGCCCCGGAGGCAATCGGCGGCAGGACCGGGCTGGGGCCGGTCCCAAGGTCTCGCCGGGCCGCATCCGGCCCGCAGGTTGCCCACCCCTGGTCTAGATCAAGGGAAGTAATAGTGCCACTCTATTATGCTTTGGTCAGCCCCCACCTGGAATATGGTGTTCAGTTCTGGGCACCACAATTAAAAAAGGATGTTAAGAAACTGGAGCGTGTCCAAAGGAGAGCAACCAAAATGGTGAAGTATCTGGAAACCATGCCCTATGAGGAACCACTCAGGGAGCTGGGGATGTTTTGCCTGGAGAACAGAAGGTTAAGAGGTGATATGATAGCCGTGTTTAAATATTTGAAGGTGTGTCATATTGAGGAGGGAACAAACTTGTTTTCTGCTGCTTCAGAGAACAGGACCCAAAACAATGGATTCCAAATGTAGGAGAAGAGATTCCAGCTCAACATTAGGAGGAACTTTCTGACAGCAAGAGCTGTTCAACAGTGGAACACACTCCCTCAGAGTGTGTTGGGGTCTCCTTCCTTGGATGTCTTTAAACAGAGGCTGGATAGCCATCTATTGGGGGTGAGTTCCTGCATGGCAGGGAATTGGACTGGATGGCCCTTCCAACTCTACGATTCTATAAGAATACTATTTTAACACAGGTTGATCGGACAACAGCCCTGCAAGAGAACTGTGGACTCTGGATCAAGGCATCTCACATCTCTTCCCCACTCCAATGTGTTTGGAAGGAGCCTCATGGACTATCAAGTCCAACCTCCTGCACAGTGTAGGATCCCCAGCTAAAGTACCAGTTGAATATCATGTGCTGTTCACTCCAGAAGAACCTATGATTATGAAGTTAATTCCCCATGGCAACCTACAACCTAAAGGCTATCACTTGGCATACCGCTGGATATCTTCTATCTATACTATAGGATTTATAATTACTTACTGGTAGTCTGGTAACATGCAATTGCTTTTATTTCCTCTTCAGCACTGGGTACATCCCCTGGAGGGAAATACTTGAGTCAAGGGACTTGCATCTCATCTCTTTTTGGTGACAAGGGAATACAGGGCAGGGTTCAATCAAGCTTTGGCGTGTAAACAGGAAGGGGCCATAAACCTATGAAATAGTTCTAGAAAGTCTTATAGACTGTGGCTTTTAACAAATATATAGATAGAGTCTCCCTTATCCAAAATGCTTGGGACCAGAAGTATTTTGGATTTTTGAATATTTGCATATAATATAACAAGATACCTTGGAGATGGGAACCAAGTCTAAACACGAAATTTATGTTTGTGTCTTATACACCTTACACACATAGCCTGAAGGCAATTGTATACATAATATTTTAAATAATGTTGAGCATGAAACAAAGTTTATGTACCCCGAACCATCAGAAAACAAAGGTGTCACTATCTCTGCATCACCGCCCCCCCCAATGTGGATGATTTTGGAGCATTTCAGATAAGAGATATTCAACCTGTGCTATAGACAACTCAACAACCCTATTTATAAGAGCATTATATGTTTTACTTTAATCCTAAAGAGGAATGCAGGTTTACTAATGTGTTGCAACATGTAGTGAAACGCTCGTCTCTTGGAGTAAACCGAAGGCTTATATCCCCAAAGACTGGGCTAGGTTGAGCTCAGATAGGAAGAATCCCAAAAGATCTCTTCCTCACTAAGCTTTAAACTACATGCAGGTAATAATATCTTTCAAAGGGCCACTTTTAAAACTTTCTTCCAGGGGAAAACTTTGAAAGAATTCCACATATAGGAAACATTACATCCAAATTAATATATATAGTTATTCTCAAGAGAGGTTCATGAGGAAGAACTGGCAAAGAATCCAGTATCTTGCCCGCTAACCGTTCCTTTCAGAAAACTACATATGTTTTCAATTCCAGTGTAACTTTTTCCATTGTAGCAGAATAACTTTAAAACACTCTTGTAGAGCAAAAGGACTGAATTTTGGGCAGCCACTTTGAAAACTTAGCCTCAGAGTACAGAGAAGCCCTTTCTTGAAGGCCAGTTGACCTTACGGAGAGATTTTATGGACCACCTTTCCCTTGTCCAGTGCACATTGTGGAAGAAAGCTTTGCTTCTAACTCACATTTCAGAAAATCCATTCCTGGTACTGACTTCAGCTTATCACATACGCAATATAATAAGCAGGACTGACAGGTGAAGCTGCCTTCTGTTTATCTTGTCTTCTCCATTTAATTCTGATGGGTCATGTCTCCCTGTCCCTCCTCCTACAAGAAACACTCTTATCTTAATAATCCCAGCCAAGATGCCAATCTGCTTCAAAGTCCCAGTACCGTCCTGTGCTATGCTTATCCTACTTCCAAATGAGCAGTCCTGTTCTTCTCCTACACCTAGAGACAATGTGCAGCAAAGGAAGTTTCTTGGACAATGATCCCTTTTAGATGAGTTAATGGTGGGAGGGAGCATTTGGAGTAAGGGTTTGATCACCTGCCTTGTCTTGGCTTTGCTAGCAAGGCAAGGTAACACTGAGGCTAGTTAAAACTGTTTATTGGCAAGACATCTAAGGAGATAACCTCATAAGACAATAGCATTTTCCCTCCACCTAATGAATGGTGCACTGGTGGTTCAGCTACAAATAAACATCACAGACATTAATCCTTTAGGTTACATCCCCCAAAACCATCTCACTGTATCCCAAAATCCAATTCATTCATTTGAGGCATCCTTACAGGAGGTGGCAGGGAGGGAATGTAGGAAAAGCAAGGCAAGAGAGAGGTTAAGGTGGACAGGCCTAGCGAACAGGCCCACCAACGGACCACAGTGACCTACATGGCATCATTAAACTTGTACTTTTCAAAATATCAGATGACACCAAATGCAAGCTGGGTTCTGTGGATAAAGTAGTAATGTATCTCATTATATAAATACTTTAATTTTTTTCCTTTTAATTACAAGTAGCTTTTTATTCCAGGTAATGTGACCAACAAAGTACCTGTACATACACTCACACGCACACACACTCACACAGCCCCTGGGCTTTCACAGAAAGCTCGGCAGCAGCCGATCTAATGGAGGATTTACTACCTCATGGTGAAGTAAGGAGAGGAGGGGGCATGTATGCTTGGTCAGCCTAAGCTCAGGGCGAAGACTGAATCAGTTTTAGGAAATGCAATAAAAGGAGGTGGGGGTTAAAAATCCACTGTATAAAGATCAAAGAAGATTAAACAAAAATAGTTCAAAATGTACAAAAATCTGCCAGGAGACCAGTAGAAGAATCCATTTCCCCTCCCCCCAAAAAGAAAAGTTAACCCCCATTGCATCAAAAGCAGAAGAGAAGAATGTAGTCACACAATCTCTCTTGTTTGTATGTTTGAAAAGGAACGAAAATGTGGAGAAGAAAGGGGGAAAGCCACACGAGAGAGCCTCATTTTGGAAGAGTTATTAGCTCCAGAGACCAGCGTAATTTCCGTGGAGTCCAGATGGAAGGGGACCTCCTGCCACAAAGAGTTTCGTGCCAGACGAGTCGTAGCAGTGGGTGTAAACAGCATTTGGAAAGAAGCTGATGTCTGAAAAGTAATTCCGCCAGGTTTCATCATGATTCTGTTAAAAGAAAGCTCACGTCAGTTGGGGCTGCCATGCTCCATTGTCATGCTCCTTCCTGAAACTGGCCTGGAGATTGTTATTCCCAGGGCTGACCACTCCCAGAAGCATAACTTGTCAATGAAATGAGCAGGAACTATGAGCAAGTCCCACACAGAATTCCAAATTGTTTCTAACAGGGGGACTGGAACTGACAAAGGTAACAAATTTCCCCAAAACTTTATACTGTCCTAAGCATCTAGGGTTCAGGCTTAACTCTTCTGAACTGGTTATTTTTCCATTCTGTGAAGTTAACAAAAGTTAAGAACCTTCAGAGGATTGGTAGGAATCAGGTGGACTTCCAGATGTTCCCACCACTCCTCTCACTGATAGCTATAGTAGATAGAGAACCATGAGATTACCACCCCTGCTTCCAACTGCTTCTGCAGTTCCAGCACCTGGATCCCCAGAAATCTTGCTTGACTTTTCCCCTAGGTAACTCCCCTCCCTGTTTCTTTTTAAAAGCAACAATTGCAGCAAATCTACCTCTCTCTTTCAGCAGCCATAAGCTACTCACCAGCCAACCTTTGCCAGTGGACAACTTGAGAATTTCGCTTCCTCCTAATCTTGACGTACAGCAACTGTGTGGTGGCTTCTCATCCAGGAATCTTTGGGCTCGGATGTCGTAGAACAACAAGGAACCCTGTCCTGTCCCCACCGTAATAATGTGTTCGTAGAAGCTCACGGAGCGAATACCTGTCACAGAAGAGGGGCAGCAATGTTACGACAACTAGATTACGGGCAACACTTTTGTCTACAATTAGCAAAAATTGGTTCTCCTGACCTCCATAAGAGAATCCACTTGTCTCATATCAAGGGGGGGGGATAACAAAATGGGTGATTACCACTGCAAAGATGACCACTTGCAAGCAAGTCCTTAAAGCTCTGCACTATGCAACATAAGGAAAGAAGCAACCACTCTCTATGCAAAAATGCAGCTCAGAAAATTCCAGATAAATTGATAGCTGTAATTGATTCAATAGCAATGATGTGGGTGCTGGGAATCTAAGCATTTACCACATCTTCCAGTAGCATTTGGTGACAGCAATATTGCCATGTATTGCTCCACATCTTCTGCACTACCATGGCAGACTGAAACTTGATTTTCCAGTTAAGAGAAACATCATTCTCCTAGAAAGCATTTGAGGCTTAAACCTTTGATGTCAAAGGTCAGGCCCAGCAGATATTCTCTCTTCTTTTGCCTCTGGTTGATCAGCAAGATTATGTCTATACTGGAGCCAAAGGGCAAGATATACAATTGTATTCTGTTTCTTTGTTCGAAGATCTCAACTAATGGGACTGGTTGCATTTCAGCATCACAGAGAGTTTTGGTCTGCAGTTTTACAAAAGAAAGATGCCACCTGCAGAGGGGGGTGGAAAAACCATGGGTGTATCTTGTAACATAGGCCAACCTTGCAGTGCCATTTTGCAATTTATAGCCATTGAGTTCCTCACAATTCTAATCAAGACAGAATTAGGATGACCATCCCTTGAAATTAGTGGTCTACAGTTTCCACCAAAATCTGGGCAACAAAGTACAAGTTGAAAGAATTGTAAGAGATGGTTCAGCCAGCATTTGAGGCTTTTTTGTTCTTCTTCTATGTGGGGAGGATGATGATATGGTCACTATCTCACAACACTTTGACTTCGTCAACAATTTCTTCCCTGTTGGTCAAGATTAAGTGAAGTACAGGAAGCCTCCTTGTCCCTTCCCTTTAACCTCTGTGAAATGAGGCTGCCTTGCAAGTCAAGAATTTGTTGGACCTTCTATTGCTTCTCCAGTGGATAGGACTAAAATCATATAGCTGGAAGAAAATTTGGGTGAAATATGAAAAAATTTTGAATGGTCAAAGCAGTTCCAACACTGGAACAGAGAATCCTGGAGGTGGTTGGTTCTCCTTTAGTAGTGGAAGGTATTTCACACTCTCTCAGCCTCAGAGGAAGGCAAAGGCAAACTCCTTCTGAAAAAATCTTGCCAAGAAAATTGACTGATTAGGGTCTCCTTAAGTCAGAAATTCTAAACATTAAATCATTCATATTAATCCATAAGCATAAGTGGTACCTGGAGCTGGGGGGACTTTCTCCCATGGACACCCATCCTTCTCAACTATATTGAGCATACACTTCAAGACAGAGGTTAGTGCTGCTGTATTTTAAATACAGAAAGATACTCAACTGGAGTACAATGTTTTATTGGATCCTAGCAATACTGATTACATTCATAAGTGACTTGGGGAACAAGAAGCTGTTCAGAGGGTAGAACTGTAATGCAAAAATTATTTTAATTCAATAGGGAAATTGGCAGAAGTAGAAACAAGACATAATGAAGCACAAAGAGCTACACTTCAGGAAGGATGGCTGTCAGCAGAATTGCTCCTTCAGAATCAAAGAGCAAACCAACAGTAGTACTGTACATGAAAGAGTATGGTCAGGATATAAACACAATTACCCAACTGAAAGTCAGAATGCAGTGCTTATGCAAAAAGAACTGTCATCATACAGTGTGGAATCAAAGGAGGAATTTGAAGGCACACATACATACATACATACATACAAAATCTTTTCCCCACACTATTTGGAATACAGAAGATCTTGTGAGGAGTAACACCTTGCCTCCTGGGAGGACTGGAACATGTTCCCTAGGTACATGGCAGACACTCTATCACTGGAGAGGTACTGAGCTGCAAGTCAGGTAGGCTTCCAGCTGGATTATTTAGAGCAGACTTGCACAACTTGGCAGTAGGTAAGGGTCAAAATTAAAATAGGTTAAACTTTTTGGGACAGAGATATGTTTTAATTTAATTCCATCCTCCTCCTCCTCTGTTCAGCCCTCTCCTCAGGAGAAAGGCAAGTGATAGGGGTGCCTTTCCTATCCTCCTCAGGAAAAAGCCAGGTGGCAGAGGAGCCTTGCAGGGTGAGCATCTGGCCTTCTTCTTCCTCCTCCTTCTCTGTATGGCACTCTCCTCAGGAGGCAACCAAGTGATGGAGGAGCCTTGAAATTTTTCCACATCTTCGTGGGCTGCTCGAAATCCTTTAGCTGGCTGTATGTTGCGCAGGCCTGATTTAGAGGGACTGAATTACTGAAATGGGATGGCTGATTAGAATGTCATCTTCTAGCAGGGAAATGGACCTGATGGGATCCTACGAGATCCCTTCTAGTGTCTTCCTTGGTACTGTTATTTTCATTGGAATTTGGCATATGGACTGAGATATATAACAGCCATCTTGCTCTTTTCTAGATTATACTTTATGTACAGACACACACACACACACAAAAGAAAACACACCATAATGAATTTACAGATAAATGAGACAGCAGGAAGTCTAACCTATGTGCTACCAAGATACAGTTTATGTAAAATGGCCCTCCCTCCATAGCCTCAGGGAGAGAGAAGAACCTCTGGACTTGATCCCCTTCCCCACTGCTATTCCTTTATCTTTTTGTGTCATGTCTTTTTTAGATTGTAAGCCTGAGGGCAGGGAACTGTGTAATTAACTATTTGTAAGCCTCTCTGAGTGGGGTATAAAAACTCTGAATGAACGAATGAATAAAATCACTGTATTTTCACTGTTTTCTACAGCTCAGCAGTCAATACTATCCAGGCACACTCATACATATTCTTCCCCAACCCCCTTGAGGCAGGGTACCTGCTCAGTATCACAGATCCCTATGCATGAGTTTTACAGATTTCCAAAGTATTTTCACTAAACTTTAAATCCTTACAAAATCTCCATGGAGAAATATTTTGGTTACCAGGCAAATTTATCACAAAGAGTCCTTACCACTGCCTCGTTCCCTGGAACAGACGGACTTCACGTTGTGGGAAGGCTGCCTTGGGTCCAGGAAAGAGACATGGGCCTGAGATCCAACTGCATATACAGACCACTCCTGACCATAAGCCAGACACACATTCTCACGGCAATATGGTAACTTAGTTGACAGCAGCTGAAAGAAGCAGAGAAACAACAAACATACTTTACAGCTGGACAGAGCCTGTGTTAAGCAGTTTTAGAACATGATGCTAAGCACACTTACTTGGAAGTAAGTTTTACTAAACCCAATGGTATAATTGTAAGCATTCCAAAAAAGTATACAAAGAACTGGTGTCTTATTTGCAAACCAGCCAGAAAGTGTTATCCAAGTACTTCTGATCAATGGCCATCCAGTCTGCTTAAAAACTTCTGAAGAAGGAGACTCCATCACTCTCTGAGGCAGTGTGTTTCACTGATGAACAGCTCTAACTATCAGGAAGTTTTTCTTAATGTTGAGGTGGAATCTCTTTTCCTGTAGTTTGAACTTACTGCTCTGTGTCCTAGTCTCTGGAGCAGCAGAAATCAAACTTGCTCCATCCTCAATATGAAATTCATTCAAATATTTAAACAGGGCTATCATACTGGTATAAAACAGAGTTCCTCCTTTCCTTTGAAGACCTGTATTCAGTTTTCCCTGAAGGTCCTAAATTAAGGGTGGAAAGCCTGTGGTCCTCAAGATGCTGTTCTATTCCAGTTTTCAACATTCTTCTCAACATTCCTCTTCGGGACCGTCTCCTTCTATACAATCCTCCCCGCTCACTTAGATCCTCAGGGAGGAATTTGCTACAGCCTTATAAAAGAAGGCTGTCCACGACCTCCCAAAGGACTTTCTCAGCTGTTGCGCCCAGATTGTGGAATGGCCTGCCATATGAGATCTGTCATATTACCAACCTAAACAGCTTTTTAAAAGCTATAAAGACAGATCTCTTCTGGCAGGCCTTTCTGGAATAGTTTCTCCGGCCATCAGAAGAAATCTAAGCTCTCCGACCGCACTTTAGTCATGGTCTATAGTTTGCTATATAATTTTTAAAAAATTATTTTATTTTTATGTATTTTTTAAACTCTTATATCGTTTATTATATTTTAAGAGGGGGATTGAGGGTTTTGGAATACATGTTTTTTTAAATCTTTGTAAGCCGCCCCGATGGCATCTTGTAGAGGGGCAGGATATAAATAAATTTTATTATTATTATCATCATCATCATCATCAATATTGGCTATGTTCGCTAGGCTGCTGGGAGCTGCAGTTGAACAACTCCTCAAAGGTGGCATGATTCCCATCCGTCCTCTTAATGAAGAATTTTATAGGCAAAATGATGTTTTCATCCTGAATAAAAAATTAACTCCAGAATACAGCTCTTCCAAAATTTGAGAGTAGAGAATTTGCATGGTGCAGAAGGAAAAAGAGGACCTGATCAAGGGACAGTAGCGATAAATAATCTTGCCTGGCTTCATAAACAAAGTCTGCAGCCAGTGTTAGCTCACTTGCTTCTTCTCTCCTGCTGCCCAGTAGCTTCTACGCCATTATGTTTGAAAGAGAACTCTAATGTTGGTTAGCCAAGGAGATTAGTTAAGTCAGGATTTGTTTGTTTGTTTGTTTACAGAGTGCTACAAAGTTTGCACAGTCCTTTACACAGTACAGTGGTACCCCGGGATACGAATTGATCGCGTTACGAAATTTCCGGGATACGAAAAAGTTAGATTGGAAAAAACTGTTCCGGGATACGATGTTTTTTTCGGGTTACGAAATTTATTTCGGCACGAAATTCAAACGCAAAGCGCGGCTAGCGGCTTTCCAGCGCTAACGGAAAGCCTTTTCGGGTTGCGAAATGTATCGGGTTATGAACGGAGCGGCGGAACAAATTAATTTCGTAACCCGAGGTAGCACTGTAAATCAGAAAGAGAACTCCAATGTTGGCTAGCCAAGAAGATTAGCTAAGTCAGGATTAAATTATTTATTTATTTATTGAGCGCTGTAAAGTTTGCACATAGTAAATCAGGATCAGATGACACTATTGCTATCTAGCTGGGAAGCAAATCACCTTTGACAGCGTGTATTCTGCTTTCCAGAGGTGGAAATATCCATCCAGGGACACTGCTCCCAGCTCCTAGAAGAGAAGAGCATCATCATCAACTTGGTGAGCCTCAGAAAAAGCCATGCAGAACACCATTCAGCATTAAAAGTTAGCCAGAAAAACAAGTACTGTAGTTTATACTGGGAATTTCTAACTTTGCAACCTCAGCATGGACATCTCAATACTGACCAGCATCTCCTCCTAGCCTCCTACAACACAGAGAGTATGCCACTGGTGTAATAAAGCTGTTTTAAGGTTTACTTGAATTGACCGTTCAAAACATTCCAAAATCACAGACATTTCACTGCCTGCAGTAAGCCAACAAAACACAGAAAGGCAGCACTAGAAACAAAAATATAACTACAGGTGGGAATGGATGACCCACAGGTGCATATGTATACTGTATGAGCAATTCATTAAGGATCTAGAGTGCCCCAAGCTTTCATTTAAAATTAAAATACTTACAATAATCAACCTTCAGAATCACATGTACAGATCTGAAGATTGAATGGTATCTCTTATTTTTGAAACCAGTGCCTCATTCCACATCATCACTGTGTTAGTGAACAGATGCCAGATCACACCCTCATAGTTCCTTTTTCAGATGCAAGACAGAATCCAGCCTATCATTATGATTTGAGTCCCATATTGGGAGAAACACAGGATACGGATTAAATAAATAAACAAATAGAAGATTTTATTTTCCATCTTAGTCTGAGCCTGCTTCAATTTCATCACTGCTCCAAGTTCTGCAATGGAGACAAACAGCACAACATTTTTCTTATTTCTTTTCTTTTTTGGCTACACCTCAATTTGATGTTGTTGGGCACTGCCAAAGAGAATAAGCATTTTGGTATATAGTCGACCAGATTGATATATACTAGTCTAATATCAAAGAGTCAAAAAGTGGTTAAGAAAAAGAAGCTAAATGAAAGGAAAATAGGCTTTATGTAAAAAAATAAAAAAATAAAAAGGTATGCCAATTCCTGGGAAGATTCAAATAACTCCACTGCTGTGAACTCAGAATACAAAGACATTTGTGCAAAATTCTCTAAAAGCAGTCAGATTAAAAACTAGAAATGACCAGCAACACTTTTATCTTATTTCCAATACCAGGAATGGGAAAGTTATGATTTCCCCCCTTTGTAATCTTACCCACCTTGTTCTTGTTGTTATAAGCAAGAGCCCGGACCTTGCAGTTGTCTGGATTGGTATTTTCCTTGGGGATGTCCTTCAGAGCCCTGTGTGTTATGTGGGCATAGACAGGAACCTGAGACAAGTTGCGCCTCACATCACTCTTGGCCAGCACTTCATCTGTTACTTCCCAAAGCCCCATTGAACCATCTCGGGAACCTGCAAAAAGCAACATACCCAGGGGATGAATTAAACTTTAGTGTTTTGTTGACATCAAGTCTTAGGATGGAACCTATCTCTAAAAAAGCCAAGAGCTTCCTGTTCTGTACTACAATGTGTTTCTGCATCCAAAAAGTCAAGGCAGAAACATGACCTATCATACAGCAAGAGAAAAGAACGTTCCCAGCAAACAATGGGAGTGGAATAACAAAAGATTTGCACAAACAGAACACTTTCTGTAAGCACAAAGTTGGACACAACTGTCAAATTCAGAATTTTGTTCTTCTGGATGAAAGGGGGGGGGCTGAGTCACACAGCCATGATGAGGGAAAGGAAAGAAGGCTTCCATCATGAAGACTTTGTTTCTCCTCATGAAGGCGGTTGGGATTGGGGTCAAACAAAGGAAAGAAGGGAAGGGAGGTGTGGAAGGGAGAAAGAAAGAAGGAGAGAAGAAAAGAAAGAAAGGGGCGGGAAGGCAGAGGCAGAGGCGGGCGGGCAGGGAAAGGCGGTGTGTTGTGTGAGGAGAAAGGGAAAGAGGAGGCGGAGGAGGAGAGGTGCCTCGCCTGGAGCCAGCGCCACCGCCATGCTCACCAGCTTCACCGTGGTCCCGGTGGAGGAACCAGGAGGCTGCCAACAAGGCCCTGCTGAGGAGGAGTTGGAGGACAGCGGCGGCGGCCAGGGAAGGGAGAGCAGCCCCTAGAATAAGGAGCAGGAGGAGGAGGAGGGAGGGAGCCCAGTAGGTGATGGGATTCCAAGAGAAAGTAGTCCATTTATCAATAATGCAAGCATGGAGAAAGGAAGCATATATGATGGGGAAAATATGGCTCTTTTTGAAGAAGAAATGGATAGCAACCCCATGGTATTGTCTCTTCTTAATAAGCTAGCAAACTATACCAATGTTACTCAGGGAGTGGTAGACCATGAAGAAGATGAAGACACCAAACGAAAGGAAATCCAGGCTCCACGTATGGGCACTTTCATTGGTATATACTTGCCCTGTCTACAAAATATTTTAGGTGTTATCCTGCTTCTTCGTCTAACATGGATTGTGGGAACAGCAGGAGTACTTGAATCTTTCATCATTGTATTCATGTGCTGTGCTGGTACTATGTTAACAGCAATATCAATGAATGCAATAGCAACAAATGGTGTTGTTCCAGCTGGTGGATCATATTATATGATTTCCAGATTGTTAGGGCCAGAATTCGGTGGAGCTGTGGGACTTTGTTTTATCTGGGCACCACCTTTGCCGGGGCTATGTATATTCTTGGCACAATTGAAATTTTATTGAAATACATTTCTCCAAATGCTGCTATTTTTAATGGAAGTGAGGAGGCCACATTAAAACAATATGAGAGTGTATGGAACATGCATCCTTGTGCTGATGGCCACAGTAGTTTTTGTGGGAGTCAAATATGTCAATAAGCTTGCACTTGTCTTCTTGGCTTGTGTGATTCTTTCAATTATTGCTATTTATGCTGGGGTTATTAAAACTGCATTTGATCCACCAGTCTTTAGTATCTATCTTCTTGGAAACCGTACATTAGTTTAAAAAAAAAGAATTTTGCTCTTCTGCAACCTTCTAGGCACATGATGGTGAACACTGATAAAAATCCTAGAGAACAAAGAGGATATAAATACAAACTCTCAGAAGAATCAGACACAGGCACAAGGTAAAGTCACAGTCTTTGCAGATGATGATAAAACAAAATAGAAATAAAAACGTGCATCAAAATTCTGCCATTCCTCTACTGGTTTTACTACAGCAGACAAAACCCAACAAGTTCTCATTTTTGCCAGCTATTCTGAATAAAGTCAGTGTTGTTCAAAGGTCTGCTACTCATTCCATGGAAGTATTAACACAGCCTCACTTTGATTTCTAGACAACTGTGGTATATGCCAGGATTCAATGCCTACTCAACATGTGCAAACATGGTAGTAATTTCTGCAGAGAAGGCTAGCCAACCCTGCAAAGAACCCATTCCAGCTATGAGGTGAGGAACTTGATGTAGCAATGCAGAACCTGCACAAGGCATTGGTGGGTCTCCCTCCCATTTTGGAGGAGGAAACCTACTGGGTGACCTTGGACAAATCACACACTCTCAGCTCCAGAAAACTTCATTGAAAGGTTTGCCTTATGGTCACCATAAGTCAGAAATGACCTGAAGGCACACGACAACAGCAACAGCTGGATTCCAAGTAGAAATATAGACCCCCCCCTCCTGTTTCTCTGCAATCTCTGCTCCCAGGTGCTGCTGACAGAAAGAAAAACTGAAAGCAGAAAAAGATAGAACAGTTCCACCTGTTTTAAAGAAGTACTGGGATTGCTGTCACCTTCAAGCAGCTCCTGGCATTGATGGCTGGGAATATCTCTTAATGGCTAAGGCTGGTATGCCAATTATGGCCTTATCTAGAACGAAGATATTTTGTTTCTACAGGCTGAATATCCCTTATCTGGAGTTCTGAAATACTCCAAAATCCAAAACTTTTTGAGCTACATACTTGTACTGTATTTGCAAGGCTAAAGAGAGAAGTGCTAAGCACTACACTTTAATTCTTACCATTTCACAGATCCTCAGTTTGTCTCCAGTCTCACTAATGCCTATAGAAATGCAGATATTCCAAAATCTGGTTGTTGTTGTTTTTTTGAAACATAGAACACTTCTGGTCTCAAACATTCTGGGTAAGGAATACTTAACCTGTACTATAAATTACAAATTAGCTATCTTTGTGTAAATGAGCTTTCCAAAATTCTACAACAGTCTGCCCACCATGAAGCTCCACCACGGGCAGAAAAAGATTTGTTCATCTTAAATGACAGATTTAAAAAATAGATATCCATCCAGCGCCTTTTGAAAAAAGCAGGATGATTTAGAATGAAATTTGATTTTAATTAAACTCACTAAAATATACAATTATAACTTCAATAAACTGTGTAAGACAGTATTTACTATAGTCAAACATTCGGGTGAGAGGGTAGGGGGGAAATTTATAACAAAGAGGATGATAAGCAATTTTTTTTGTCTTTACTTGTATACATTGTAAATTCTAATAAAGACTATTTTAAAAAAATAACTTCAATAAACTATAACCTATGACTCTGTCAAATACACTGGGCCTCAAAGCTCAACATTTTTAAAATTTATAAGTGATTTCTCTGCAAACCCCCAATAGAAGAGAAAGCAACACCAGTTCTCAGAGTATTTGCTAAGTCAAAAGAGGGAAGAGGAAAAAGAGGAGAAGGGGGAAACCACTAGACCCTTTGCACAGACACAGCTAACAATTATGGCCTTCAAAATACATTTCTGAATCTCAGTCAGTTGTGAGAGAAGGTACAGTCGGACATGACTCTTATAGGTAAAGAGCAGAAATTTGAATTTTACCAGAAACGGCCATGGTGTCACTAATCCACGCAATTGAAAATATCCAGTCTTTATGACCATCCTAAAAAACATAAAATAAGAATCAAGATCTGAATCTCATATTTTGGGGGTTTACTATTTTTACAAAAGCAAAAGCTTTCCGTATTTGCATAAGCATCTGTCAGGAGCTGCATCTTGCGGCTTGCCTGCCATGGTTTGAAATGTTAACCCAGAAGGGTATAGCTTTATTTATTTGCTATTTACTTGTATTAATGTGCCATACAGTATTGCAGGAAATGATGGGGCATACAGTGGGGGTTTTATTGCTAGAAACTTGATCACATTCCTTTGTGGTTGAGGAAGAAGCAGAAGGGAGCTGAGCTTGCCTCAAAGATCCAAGGTCACTCTCCTTGAAACGCTGGCAGAAGAAGAAAGGAAGGGGCTTCATGTGAACCGGGAAAGAAAATAATGGGCCTGAACAGACAGGCCAAAATAAAGCTGTTTAAATGATATATGTGGCCTAAGAAGCCAGAAGCCACGCCAAAGCCATGCTCCAGTCCTAAAGACTGGAGCGCAGCTTTGGCAGTTTCTGGCCTCTTAAGATGTATGTATCATTTAAACAGCATATCTCCAAAGTGACCCTAAGCAACTTTATTTTGGCCTGTCTGTTCAGGCTCAATGTTTTGCTTTTGTATCAAATGAGAAGATAGCTCACCAAAGATTTGAAATTTTATGTGCTTTAATTATGCTTTGCTAATGCCTGCTGTTATGTTTTGTCACCAAATGTCTCTGGTGTTTATCTCTAGTTGGTAAATAAAGGTTTTCAGACCTTTACTACTGAAGCCTAAGTTTCTGAACGAAGGGGTTACAGTAACTTAACAGCATCAAATGAAGCCACTTTTCCTTAAACCAGCATGCTCCCCCCCACCCCCCAAAAGCAAGGATACCTCATAAGCAGGGCAATCTTGTATTTTTATATTGGATCAGGTATAGGAATCATGGGATCCTCCTGACTCTGTTGGATCACAACTCTCTCACCTCCAGCTATAGTCGCTCGGCCTCCTGAGACTTGCATCCAACATAATCTGGAAGACAGCATTATTCCAGCCCCAGACCTAAAATCGGTACACAGGAAGTCAACCAAATCAGATACCCTTCCAAGTCTCAGCTTGGAAATATTAGTAACTTGAAGCAGGATATGTAAAAGACGCTGCCACACCTAGCACATGATAATTAACTAAAAGTCCATGCACATCTTTGCTATACAGCGGAACTTACATCTCCTACACAGACAGGATCGAGGGTAGGCAGACGATAAATAGCAAGGCTGTTTGGGTTGTCCCCTCCCGTTGCCAAGAGAGTCCTTGAAGGGTTCAGTTCAATGGCATGAATGCCACAGCCCTGCTGGTTCACCATGTCAGGTTCCCGGTCCTTCAGAATGGGAATCTTGGTAATCTGGCCAGTTTGGACATCAACTACAAACAACTAAGAAAGAAAGAAATCAACACCTGTATCAGAAAGTTGTAAAAAAAAAAACACGTCCTCCTTCCTTAGGCTGAATGGAGGAAGAGTATATTAAGGTCACAGAGCATTCAACCAAGGCTGCTGGGATTACTAAATTATAGGATAAGAAACCATCTAGGAAAGCTAAGAATCTGTATCTATGCCCATCCTATTATGTCGATGTGATGCTAATCAGTCTTATAAGGTAGCAGCGAGGACTGTAACAAAAAAATTCAAATCAAGTTCTGGTAAATTTTGGCTTGTTTAAAAATAAAAGTGAAATCTTCCATGAGCATAGAGGCAAGGAAAAGGAAAGGTCCATAAACTCAATGCTAATTAACACCAAAAGAAACCAACAGCTTGCAATGTTCAGGGCCCTAAACAACCAGCCCCTTTGCATTTCCTGAAGGTACATTAACAATACTAGCATGCAAAGTCTTTTGTAGTCCCTGCAAGTCCATATTAGAGAAGGCTTGCAATTATTTCTATTTCATAAAAACAATGATGATGCAGCACACAGGGACTTGCTCAAAGCCATACAAGTTCTGCCATGTCTGATCTGACCCCCTCCCTGGACCACATCTTCAGAACTGAAATGTTCCTTTTAAACATTAACTGTCCCAAACCTTGAAATGGAGAGAAGACATTATGCTGTAGACAAGTGATGATCATTTTTACCAACTAAGAGGAGAAGGACTTTAAAAGTGCTGATTGCTGTAAGGCATCTGCAATTCAGAGAATCAATGCTCTTTTTTGACAGTGTCTTAAACATACATGAAGACCCTGATCTCAAATGAAGCCATTAGGAACAGGACTGGAACTTATGAAAACTTGAGATTAGTTTTTCTCTTCACCTTAACTTGACTTTCTTGGGGTCATCTCCATTCAAAGCATAAAGTGAACTAACATGAAAACTCAGAAACTTTTCACTGCACTCTTGATCATTCAGGCAATTAAAAATATTGGTGTCTTTAAGTGTTCAAAAGAAGCTAATGCCGCCCTGGTGGCGCAGTGGTTAAATGCCTGTACTGCAGCCATTCACTCACAACCACAAGGTTGCGAGTTCAAGACCAGCAAAAGGGCCCAAGCTCGACTCAGGCTTGCATCCTTCCGAGGAGGGAGCTAAAATGAGTACCCAGACTGTTGGGGCAAATTAGCTTACTTGCTAATTAGCTTACTTGCTGTTCACCGCTATGATCTTTGGAATAGCGGTATATAAATAAAACAAATTATTATTATTATTATTATTATTATTATTGAAAGCAAAAAAAGTGGAATTTTCATAAGCTACTGCAACAAACAAGGTTCATACAGATCAACTCTGTCCAGCTACTTTTCCATAGCTCTAACTAAAGAAGAAACAGCAAGAGGATGCATGTAGGGGCTGGGATGTAACCACGTTAATAAGTTGTATTCCCTGCACCTCGACCTCTCCAAGCTCTAAGAAAAATAAAGAAATAATTTGCAGTGGCCTACAAAAACAGATGTTTTATTCTAAAGGGACACCATGAACAAGAAAAGCAATCATCAATCATAGAAAGCTCTTTCAGACACACTGCACTTAAATCCCACCAGTTTCTGTGCTGCTTTTCATACATATTGATTTTTCTGTGATCATAAATGCTAGAAATCTATGTCCAAGAAATAAGAATTAGAAGACCCTACGGCTATCGAGTATTGTCTCTGGGTCTTGCATGCCCTCTGTCAGAAACAGGCCCCACAAGCCATTTTGAGTACAGGCTCCATTAGTAGACAGAGATGGTGGAATCATAGAAATACTGTGTATATAAGAGAAGACTCACAGCTGGCAGGTTGTAATTTCAAGGTCTTAAAAGCGATGGCAAATCAACCATTCCAGTTATTTAAGGATAGAAGGAGCAGGCACCGCATCCCTTACCACAGTGCCTCTGAAGAGCCAGAAGCAAGGGTGGCTACCTTGTGGCCTTCTGGATATTCCTGAACTGCAACTCCCACCAAAAGGAGACACCATAGCCCAGGGCTTCCCAAACTTTGGTCCTCCAGGTGTTTTGGACATGAACGCCCCCTAGCTCATGGGTCAGGAATTCTGAGACTTGAAGTTCAAAGTATCTGGAGGACCAAAGTTTGGGAAACACTGCCATAGCCTTTGGTGAGGGATGATGGAAGTTGCAGTTTAGCAATATATAGAGGGGCCATGTGGCTGACCCTCTCTAGTCAAAAAGCAGAGAAGCATACCTTTCCCAACCCTAATAAAGAAGTATGAGTAATCACAGTGGCTACAGAAGCTGCCCATTACAACATTTCCACTGGCTTCCAGTCTGTTTCTGGACATAATTCAAATACTGTAGGCTATATTTCAGGGGAAGGAACTGGCAAACCTTGCCTCTGAAATTCATGGGATTACGTGCAACTTGAAGGCACACATATAGAAAGGGTTTAAAATGCTGAACTGCAGAATTTTTGAACTTCACACAATCTTATACTTAACACACAATCTTACTCAGAAGTACATTTCAATGTCTTTAATGCAGCTTACTTCTGATTTACTAAAAATAGTTTTATTACTCTTTAACAAAACTCTAGAGTGTTTTACATAAAACAATGATGCAAATATAAATAACTGTCTGTAAGGCTAAACACTTGTGTAAGAGTGCTTAGGACTGCAACCTTAAAGTGGTTAACTATGGCTCCATGACCCAACCTTTGTTTGTTTTTTGTCAAGAACTCTTTTAACTTAGAACAATGACTAACATGCTGTACACAGATATCGCAAATTCTTTATCCACAATCCCCAAAGCCTATGACATGTAAAGCAGCTGTAAGTTAGTTCAAAATATCATACAGATCTTGTTGCAATTTATTGCTGACATCTGAAATGAAATTTAGTGAAAACTGCAGAATGCTACAAAACTTATATCAGCTAATAAAATTTCCCTTCCATTAGTCAAGGAGAAAAACAAAGCATAGGCACAATCACTGAGCCAAGAATAAACACAGACATTTTATCAGCTTCTCTGACACCATTCAGACATACATTCTTTGATCATCCTAGCTTCAGTGCTACGTCAGGATGGAATGACACTTTTCAATTCAGAACAATTAAAAAAGAAACAGGGAACAAAGCAACCAACATAATTCTCCTCACAGGCCAGTATATGAATTAAGCCACACAGATGCTGTTTCCTTCCTTCACTTCCCTCAACCTCAAACTGTGTATTTGAGCTACATAAAGCTACGTAAGGCTTAGGCTCTTTAGTCCAAGATCACCAATGAACTTCAAATCCAACATGCATTTCTCCTAACACTAACCCAGGGTAGTAATCACGCAGCTCTCCAGGTGTTGTTGGATGCCAAGTGCCAATGTTTCTAGCCACCTTACCCAGTGCTAAGGGATGCTGGGAGTTGCAGCTCAACAACATCTAGAGGAACATGTACTCACTTTTCAATGGAGAAACAAGTAATTTAGTAAAATAGGCACTAAATGAACAGGGGAAAAGATAGTTAGAACTCTTCACACAGAGCCATTCAATCAGTCAGCAAAACCACTTTAATTTATATGTATCACTCCAAATTAAAGCAGCAGCTCATTCACAGAAGAGAAAAATTGTGATGAAGTAATTCCCCAAAATCATATGCACCTAGAATGACTTTGTCATTCACAAGCCATCTTGCTGCCTAAGATCCTTCTGCCTCAAAGATATCAAAGACTATCTGTATCTAAAGCAAATTGCTCTACCCTTATGCTATGAGTTTCTCCTGAAAGCAGTTGCAATCGTACCTGTCCTACTAGGAAAAAACAATCCAGCTATAAGACTACTGCAAATCCCCATAAACAAAAAGTGTAAAAAGGTTTGTACAGATATGCAACCAGTGCCAAATAGACGTGGATGACATTTTAATGGGATTTTCTGCTTTGGTCCTTCCCACCCCT
This sequence comes from Sceloporus undulatus, assembly GCF_019175285.1. Lineage (NCBI taxonomy): Eukaryota > Metazoa > Chordata > Lepidosauria > Squamata > Phrynosomatidae > Sceloporus > Sceloporus undulatus. Next base: position 330,176,766 of record NC_056523.1, on the reverse strand, counting down.
AGTATTTGTACCCACACAGTTACCCACGAGAAGTACTGTGAAGAAAATTAAGGAAACAAGAGACTGGTACTCACCGTGTTGCATTTTGTCCCACACACCACTTGCCGGTGATTCAGCCACTGAGATGCAAACACTTTATTAAGGGTCCCAAGATGAAATTCTCTTTCCTTTAGGAGACTTGGCAATTGCTGGGCTGCATATCCATGCAACAGTCGGTGGTAGCTGGACTCGTTCTGTATCCGCACCTCTCTTCCTTTCAGGTAGCACACCAGTGACCTTTTAACAGGGGGGAGCCGCTTCCTTTTGTGGACTGAGTGATCCCACCCATACTGTGGGAAAATAGGAACAGTATAGAGAAGAGGATCTTGAAATGATTCTGTTTTAAGCTACTTCTAGAAAAGGTTTGGTTACTGTAATGTCAGGACACAGAAGGCAAAAAAGCATCTTTCACTGGAGAAGATCAACAATATGCATGACACAATAATGCCTGCAAGAGATTCCAGCTCAACATTAGGAGGAACTTCCTGACAGTAAGGGCTGTTCAACAGTGGAACAAACTCCCTGAGAATGTGGTGAAGTCTCCTTCCTTAGAGGTCTTCAAACAGAAGCTGGATGGCCATCTGTCAGGGATGCTTTGATTTAGATTTCCTGCATGTCAGGGGGTTGGACTGGATGGCCCTGGCGGTCTCTTCCAACTCTATGATTCTATGACCTTTAACCAGTGTTGCCTTCCCCATCAAGAATTCCCCAGGCTTCTTGTTATATTCAGAGGCTCTGTTCTAGTCCCCCCCCCCCTGAACTTCAGAGGTTAAAAGGGGGGCTCCTGATTTCTGGCATACTCTTTCTCAGACATATTTGTATGGAAACTCTGCGTTATTTTAGGCATCTAATTAATTTTTTGTCATTTTCCTGTACATTTGATGTGCTCCAGCTTGCCAGTATCCCTCTTAAATTGTGGTGCCCTGAGGAGGACATAGTATTCCATGTCAGGTCTGACCAAAGCAGGATAGAGTGGCACTATTACTTCCTCGATCTGGACACAACATTTCTATACCTGCGGACGAGGATCATATTGGGTATTTTTAGCTGCTTCATCACACTGTGCAATTTCAGTAAGGAGAAATACAAGGTATTACACTTAGGAAGAAGAAATTAAAGACCCACATATAGGATTGGTGACACCTGGCTTGACAATAGTACGTGCAAAAGGGATATAGGAAGCTTAGTGGACCACAAGCTAAATGTGAGTCAACAGTGTGACGCAGCAGCTAAAACAGCCACTATGATTCTAGGCTGCAATACCAATAGAAGTATAGTGTCTAGATCGAGGGAAGTAATAGTACCACTCCATTCTTCTTTGTTCAGTTCTGGGCACCACAGTTCAAAAAGTTTATTGACAAGTTGGAGGATGATCAAAATGGTGAAAGGTCTGGGAAGCATGTTTAGCCTGGGGAAGAGAAGGGCGGCATGATAGCTATGTTTAAATGTTGGAAAGGCTGTCATACTGAGGATGGCGTGAGCTTGTTTTCTGTTGCTCCAGAGATGAGAACACAGAGCAATGGATTCAAACTACAGGAAAAGAGATTCCACCTAAACATTAGGAGGAGCTACCTGATGATAAATGCTGTTTGACAGTGGGATACACAGCCTGAGAGTGGGGTGGCATCTCCTTCTTTGAGGGCTGTTTTTAAAGAGAGGAATTTCTGAGGAATTGTAGACTGCTTTGAAAGTTTCACTATAAATAATAAATGTTTATAGAAGCAAAGGTCACAGGCTGCCTTAAGGAAGCTACCCAAGTTAAATCAAATGTAAGAACACAATTGAAGTCTATCATGAGGAAATACCCCAAAGCATCTGAAATCCTAACAAACTTTTTTGTTTGTTAGGATTTTTGTGTCCAGAAGGCAATGGCAAGAAGACTGTTAGAATATGCTTTTGGTAGAAACTTCTTAAGGAAATTATCAGTGAATCTCTTAAAATAAGCTATGCATTCTTCAAGTAGTACTTAAGATTAAATTGTTGAATAAAACATGGTACAGCTGTCTATATGCCTTGAATCTGACTTTAGCTGCATTTGAGAAACCGTCTCTTGCATAACATGCAGGAAAGACAACTGTTTTCTGTCACTTTGCCAGAATGCAAGCCTGCAGTTTAAAAGCATGTGGCCCATTCAATTTGTTCGTTATTTGGGATCTAAAATTACTTGCCAGTGATTTAAAGCATCTGAGAGCCAACCGAAAGGAGAAAGATGTCAAAACAGTATCAAATTCTTTCTTAGGGGAACTAATGTAAAAAAGAAGGGGGCTTCACTTATTACTATGTGAAATCACAGTATGGAAGCAAGTAAGCTCAGTTTGGGAAACAGAAGATGAAGCGCCTGCTCGGCATCAAAAGCCTTTGCTTGGGTGGGTCTTTCTCAGCATTACTGTATTTTGGAAAAGTCAATAATATTGGTTAGCATGTCTGAACTCAAACAAACAAACCCAGCTCCTGAGAAAATTGTTCTCTCTAGTTATCTGATGTTACAAGGTTTGTTTGTTTTAATAGATAGATAGATAGATAGATATACTGCTCCTCCTCTGCCACACTTTCATTTTGAATTGTTTCATATGAAATTGTGGACTAAAGTAGAAAAAGTTACTTTAAAGATGGTCTCCAGAGCAGAAAGGCATGCTCACAATTTTTAAACTTTTGTGTCATTCATGTATGGCCCAGTTGCCACAAAAGCATCAAGCTTGATCTCCATCATGGGGGGGGGGGATTCCTCCCACCGGGCTGTTTAACTGCAATTCCCATCAGCCTTGGAAGACACAGCTGACAGTATCCCTGCATCTGCCTTTTCCTTCTTAGTCTGAAGGCACTTTCAGTCCAGGGAAGCTGTATACACTGGTCCCCCGGGTTACGAAATACCCAGGTTACGAAATTTTCGGGATACGAATAAATCCCATAGGGATTTATTGTTTCGGCTTACGAAGGTTTTTTCGGGTTACGAAAAAACCCCGCCGCTGTTTCAAATGGAGCCGCGGCGCAGCCGCGGCTTTTTCCCCATTAGCGCCTATGGGCTATTCGGCTTACGAAGTATCCCGGGTTACGAAAGCGGCGGCGGAACGAATTAATTTCGTAACCCGGGGTACCAGTGTATCCAGAAGCTTCTCTTTGCAGGTCCAATTTCTAATTATGGTGGTATGAAGAACTTTCAGTCATGGGAATCTTTAATAGCAATATCACCCAAGTGCTTCTTTTTCTATGTCCAGTTTCTTATTAGGATTGTGAAAGGTGGATAGTGAAGAACATTTAAGACTAACTGAAAGAAAGAAGTTGGCAGCATGAGCTTTTACAGATATGAATCTATTTCCTCAGATGCATTTGGTGGAGTGGAAAGCCAGGGACAGGCCTATCTATATATGCCATGAGTATGTGGGAATGTCCATTCAAATTCAAAATCCTTTGTGTATGGAAACGGAGTGGCAAGTCCAGTTCTAAGGGGGCAGGAGACTTTAGTCTAGGAAAACTCATGCTGCCAACATCTTTCATTCAGTTGGTCTCCAAAGTGCTCCAAGATCTCTCCACAGACTCAGTGTCTAGGGGTCCAAAACACACTGCTGACCCAATCCAGTTTGAGACCCCTTTAACTGCCCTGGGAAGTCTAGTCTTTTGGCTCTGCTGGCACCGAGTGTTTGGAGCTTAGGCCCAGGGCAGCCCCTGCCGCCGCCCCCTTCCTTCTTCCAGGGGCTCCCAGGGCTCCTTGCTAGGGATGCAGTGCCCCTTCCTTCGCTGCCCAAAGGCAGGCTGGTCCCCACCTGGCCCCTCCCTGGGCCGCCCAGGCCTGGCCTCCTCCTGCTGGCCCTCCGCTTGCAGCCCCGGCGGCGAAGCATGGAGAGCAGCGGGAAGGCGAGAGAGGCTGGCCTGAGTCGGTTGGAGGGGCCCCTCCGAGGTCCGAACCCTGGCAGGCGGCCCACGAGGCCTCCTCCTCCTCCTCCTCGGGCACAAGAAGGGCCAGCCCAGCCGCTCCTCCTCCTCCTCCTCCTCCCTGCCCTAAACCCCGAGCCATCATCCCAGGGCTGCAGGCTGTCTCTGGCCCGCTGCCTCCCAGGCTTGGCTCCTCTAGGGATGCTTTGGACGTCTGCTCCCAGCAATCCCAGCAGCCAGGGATTCTGGGGGTTGCAGTCCCAAACATCTAGGAAGCTTTAGGCTACTTGCAGGGATTCCCAAACGCCGGCCTTCCAGGTGTTTAGAGGCTCCCAGAAGCCTCAGCCACCTTGGCCAGTGACCCGGGATTCTGGGAGCTGAAGTCCAACCCACTGGGCTTGGAAGGGTTTGGGATCACGGCTTTCGGGAGCAGCTCTTCCCAGACTTTGGCTTCAGAGGGCTCCTTCTGGGCGCCTGGGATCCGACAGACGGAAGACCTGGAGGACCAGAGTCTGGCTGCTTTGGAGGAAGAGGAGGAGAAGCCAAGGAGCCAGCGCAGAGCCCATCATCCCCACTGCAAAGACAACCCTCCTCTGACAGGTGACCAGGGCAAAGCGCCCTGAAATGGAGGACAGTCCAGGAAAACCCAGGATGCAGTTTCAACAAACACACACCTTTAACAGCCAGGGCTCCAGGCTGTGGAATCCTGGGATTTGTAGTTTGCTGCGGCACCAAGGGCTCTCTGAGAAGGGCGGATCCCTTGCAAAACTGCAAATCCCAGAATTCCACAACATAATGTTTTAAAGTGTTTTAAACATTCTTTTTAAACTGTGCTTTATCCATTAACATGCCATTTGTTTTAATATTGTCGTAATTTAAGTCTGTTTTAATGCACTAATTTTGTATGTTTGTAATTCTGCTTCTTTTAATACTGTAAGCTGCCACCCTGAGTCCCACTTTTAGGAAAAGGTCAGGAAATAACAACAGTAGTAGTAGTAGCAGCAGCAGTAACAGTAATTCCATGGCCATTCAAGTTGTGTCAAACTGTAATATTTCTGCAGTGCAGATGCAGCCTTAGAAAGACTGGGTTAACAATCCCAACCGCATTGACACTTCAAGTGTCACAACAATTAAAAACGGCGTCCAACTGGATTATTTCTGCAGTGTGGATGCAGCCCTAGTACAGAGGTTTTGCGCACTGGACCCTGCGAGACCAGGGTTCGAATCCCAGCTTGGCCATGGAAGCCCATTGGGGGACCTTGGGCAGGTCACACTCTCTCAGCCTCAGGATGGCAATGGTAAACCCCCTCTGAAGAAACTTGCCATGAAAAGCCCTGTGATAGAGTCACCTCATTACTACTACTACTACTACTACTACTATTATTAAAATCCATCAGTGATACCTTTATTGGACAACCAAAATGCACAATATACTTGTTGTATGTTGTGCATTTTGGCTTGCCAATAAAGGTATCACTGATGGGTTTTTGTTTGTATTTGTCACAAGGCCAACACAACTCCCCCGGCATGTTTTCTGTGTGATTGTTGTGTTTGCTTATATCCTGCCTTCCTCCCAAGACAGGGACTCAAGGCGGCTGGCAAATCTGAAACAGTCCGAGGTAAACTGGTATCAAACATTGAAAATACAAAGTTTAAAAAACAAACAATTCAAACAATTAAAAACATTACATTATTAAGATATAAAAAGTTAAAACTCTTGAAAACACAAGCGCAATAGCATCCGTGTCAATACGCAAAGGCCTGGCAGCATAAAAATGTTTTGTCTTTTTATTATGAAATAAGTAAACAAACAAACAAAAAGACTTTGAGAATCATAGAGTTGGGAAAGACCTCAAACCAACCCCATTTTATGGAAGCACACAACAACAACAATAACAACAACACTTGAAGGGCCTTCTCCTCTGGCTGACTCCAAAAACCCTCCTCTGCCAAACGTTGTTGGTGTTGTCTGCCTTCAAGTCACTTCTGACTTGAACCTATCACAGGGTTTTCTTGGCAAGTTCCTTCAGAGGGGCTTTGCCATGGCCATCCTCTGCGGCTGAGAGAGTGTGACTTCCCCAAGGCCAACCAGTCGGTTTACATGGCTGAGCCAGGATTCGAATCCTGGCCTCCAGAGTCATAGTCCAATGCTCGAAATGCCACACCACCAGGCTGGCTCCTTGTCCACTTTGACAATGTATTTACTGGAGCTCAATCTGGAATATTTTTGTTTTTATGCCACACACAAATGTATGCATATTCAAAATTTATATGTGCGTATGCACACACACACACACACACACACACATCTTAGCCAGTGTGGCCTAGTGGTTTGAGTGTTGGACTCAGATTCTGGAGACCAGGGTTTGAATCCCAGCTTGGCCATCGAAACCCACTGGATGACCTTGGGGAAGTCACACTCTCTCAGCCTCAGAGGATGGCAATGGCAAACCCCCTCTGAAGAAATCTTGCTGAGAAAACCCCATGAGAGGTTCTCCTTTGAGTCGCCATATCAAAATCGACACACAGAGTAAGTCCTCCTTATCTATGGACTATATACCCACGGATTCAAGCATCCATGGCATGAAAATATTCCCCAAAAGTATAAATTCCTAATGGCAAACCTTGATTTTCCATTTCACAGAAGGGAAACCACTTTGCTATGCCACTGTCTTTAATGGGACTTGGATTTTGTGGGGTTTTGTGGGGTTTTGGGGCTACGTGGCCATGTTCTTGGTGCTTGTTTTTTCCAGGCAAGCGTTCTCTGAAGATGCCCATAGTTAGCCACAGATGCTGGCGAAACGTCAGGAAGAAACTCTTCTAGAACATGGCCACAAAGGCCAAAAAACCCACAAAAAAGCCATGGATGCCGGCCATGAAAGCCTCTGAATCCATGGGTTTTGTTATCTACGGGGGATGCTGGAACCAAACCCCAGCGGATACCAAGGGCCACTGCGTAGCTGCCTATCTCCTCCTCCAAGAAGGCCCTTCATTAGTCCCCCAACTCACAAAGGCCTGGCAAAGGCCCCCAGATCCACCTGAGGGCAGGAAAGTGGGAGAGGGCAGCCATGAGGATCGATCTCCTCGGCTCTTGTCTTTCCTTGTTTTGACTGAACTGCTTTGAAGCGCCTTTCATCGGCTGAAGGGCCAAAAGCTTTTTGAACGGCATCTTACTCTTTTAATCTCAGGGGCAAATGGTTTCAAAATCACAAATCGGTCTTTAATGCTCCCTTTTTGTATGTTTTCATTTTCTTTTGTCCTTTCCCATCATGAGCTGCTTTGATTCCTTGTTCTTTTGGAGGGGAAGCGGATACAAACTCTATCATCTGGGTCTTTTCACTAAGAGCCCCTTTGAGTCTCCTCTTTTGGATGCTGTCTTGCCCTTTCCGAGGCTGAAACACTGTGGCCCCAATTCGTCTCAAGGGAAGCAGAACACAAACAACGTCCTCTTCTCCCTTTCCAACACTGAGACCCAATCTTTGTTTTGGGGGGAGGGAGGGGGAGAAGAGGAAAAAGCAGGATACACATTAATTATTGTCACTGTTGTTGTTATTATTATTATTGTTTACTATAACAATAGTGTGATTACAATAATAGTATAAAATATAATGACAATTGTTATTGTGTTTACTATAATAATATTGTGATAACTAATAATAATAATAATATAAAATATAATAATTATTATTGTTGTGTTTACTCTAATAATAATATTGTGATTACAATAACTATAATGTAAAATATAATAATAATCATTGTGTTTAGTATAATAATAATAATAGTAATAATATGTGATTACTATAATAATATTATTATAATTATATTTATTATTATATTATAAAATGTTGTTATTGTGTTTAGTTGTAATAATATGGATTACTATAATAATATTAAATTATTGTATTTTCTGTAATAATAATAATAATACTATTGTGATTACTATAATAAAAATAATAATATAAAACATAAATAATTATTATCGTGTTTCCATCAATAATAATAATAATAATAATAATAATAACACTCTAAGCTATTAGCTGCTATTCCCAGGCAAAGGCCCTTCTTCCTCCCGTCAAAGGGGGGCCTGGGATGCCTCTATCCCGGACTTCTTCCCGGACAGCCATATTTTGGGGAGGGGGCTCTTTCTTTTCCTCCCCCCCCCCCCCCCCCCGAGGAGTAACGGCGAGAATAACGGGAAAGTAACGCGGGGTAACGGCGCCCACCTGCTCCCCGCCGACCCCCTCGGAAGGCTCCCCGGGTGCCCTCCGCTTCCTGCTAACTGTCTTCCTGGCCATCGCGGGCGCGGGGGCAGGCTCCGTCGCGGCCTGGGCCCGGGCCCCGCATGGAGGCGGAGGGGGCGGCGGAGGGAAGTGCCGCCCGGCGACGGAGCATGGGCGCCGCCTCCTCCTCCTCGCCTTCTCCTCCTCTAGTCTTCCCTCTCTTCCGCAGACTAGGCCCAACCGGGCGCCGCTCACGACACTTTGCGACAGGCGGCGGGAGGCCTTGCTTGACTCCGGCCGCTTACTGCGCACGCGCTACATGCGGTTGCCTAGCAACGGGAAGGAGGAGGAGGAGAAGAGGCGGCGGCTCAAGCACCTCTCGCTGACGGAGCGTTGCTAAGCAACCGGAGGAAGGGGTAATCAATTATTCTAACTCACGGAAACGTCCCTCAGCAGCTCATTGGCTAAAGCGGGCGTCGCGGTTCTGCTCTATGGAGCCCCCTGCAGGGACTTTGGGGAACGACAGGCTGCCATCCCTCTGGGAATGCTGAGGCCACTAGTCACTCTTTGAAACTTAAGTCCAAAGTCCACACTGCAGAGATTGTCCAGTTTGAGAGCGCTTTAACTGCCCTGGCTCAGTTCTAGGGAAACTCTGGGGACTGTAGGGAGTATAAGTAATAATAAGGATAAGTAATAGTAAGTATAAGTATGAATGCAAGAGTAATAATAAGTAACAATAAGTAATATAATAAAAGCAATAAACAATAAGTAATAAGTAACCTAATAAGTAATAATAAGTAATCTAATAAATGTAATAAATATTAATAAATAATAATAAGTAATAAATAACCTAATAAGTAATCTATTAAGTAATAAGTAATATGTAATCTAATAAAAGTAATACATAATAATAAGTAATAACAGTTAATAAATAACCTAATAAGTAATCTAAGTAATCTAATAAGTAATAATAAGCAATAAGTAATCTAATAAAAGTAATACATAATAATAACAAGTAGTAATCTAATAATTGATCTGATAAGTAATAATAGGTAATAATAAATAATATAATAAAAGTGATAAATAATAAGTAACAATAAGTAATAAGTAATCTAATAAATAATAATAAGTAATCCTATTAATCTATTTTAATATTCTAACAATTTAATTCTGTTAACAACTTATTTCTTTTATTTGCTGTCAATTTCTTCCTTTCAGTTCCTCTCAAAGGTGCCAGAAGACCTCTCTGAGTACTGATGATACAGACTGACACGGCTATATCTTTGAATAATAATAATAGTAGTAGTAGTAGTTTGTTGTGGCACCAGACATCTCTTGATGGAGAAGGCTAAATGGCTCACAAAACTACAATTCCCAGGATTCCCTAGCACTGAGCCGGGGCAGTTAAAGCAGTTTCAAACCGGTTTATTTCTGCAGTGTGTTTTGGACTCGGGAGGAATTTTGAGTACGACTAAGAAGCACGGATTTATATGTATCTTGGTGTTTTTAGCTTTTTATTTTGTAATGTTGTACATTTTTCTTGCATGCCCTACATTTTTTCAGTGCCTTGGCCTCCTTTGCAATTATGGCATCCTGTCACCCTGCGTTAAAACAGTGTCAAACTGGATTATTTCTGCAGTGCAGATGCAGCCTCACATACTAAAACAATGACTCTACTTTGGAATCCCTCTGGCTGCATCTGCACTCCAGGAATAATCCAGTTTGACACGGTTTTAACTGCCATGGCTTGATGCTAATGCTATGCAATCCTGGGATCTGTAGTACTGCAAGATATTTAGCCATCAGCTCTGCCACCACAACAAACTACAAATCCCAGGATTCTTTAGCACTGAACCATGGCATCCTGCATTAATTCTGTATTCATTCTGCAATGTGGCAGCAGCCTTCGTCATCATTGCAACCCACCTTCCTTCCAGAAGAGACAGTTGGCCTCTCTGTCCACGGATTCTTTATCCACCGATTCAACTATCCACAGCTGGGAAATGTATTTTAAAATCTGTCAGTTCCCAAAAGCACACCTCTATCATCCCATTTTATATAAGGGACACCATTTTATTATGCCATTGTCTGTCGTAGGGCTCGAGCATCCACGGATTTTGGTATACCAAGGGCCCACAGTCCTGTGTTCGAGAGGCTGGAGAGAGAGTGAAGATCTGTGAAATGGTAGCAACCCAAGTATGGTGCTTGGCATGATGAAACAACGGCTCCCGCCATTTTACAGATCCTCAATCTCTTTCTGGTGTCTTGTTTTAGGAACTGTAGTTTCATGAGACGTTTAGCCTTCTCTATCAGAGAGCTCTGGTGCCACGACAAACTACAATTCCCAGTTTGGAAGCAGCCTATATCAGTGTCCAATGTCCACAAATCCAGAACAAATACGTTGAACTGCACTCTTTCATCTTGGCTAGGACTGCAGAAATATTCCAGTTTGTGACCGCTTTAACTGCCATGGTTCAATGCTATGGAATTCTGGGAATCGTACTTCTGGGAGACATTTAGCCTTCTCTGTCAGAGAGCTCTGGTGCCACAACAAACTACAATCCCCAGAATTCCATAGCATTGATCCATGTCAGTTAAAGTGGCGTCAAACTGGATTATTTCTACAGTGCCCCCCCCCTCCGAAAAAAAAGTATCACAAAAACCTCAAAAGGATGATATCTTTATTGGTCAGTTGTTGATTGGTCTTCTGTCCCATTCATCAATGGCCAGCCGTCATTTCCTGGTCTGCAACTTCCTAAACGGTGATGTGGAGCTTGTACTGGTTTTGTCAATAGCGAGGCATTTTGAGTCCCATTTTTTTAGGGGGCATCAAAACACGATTGATATTGCCTTGTCCTTTCCAACAGTGAGCTGCTTTGAATTCTTATATTTTCTGGGGGTGGGGGTGGGGTGGTGTTATTCCACGATGTCCCCCAAGGCGCGCTGCTGGATGCGGACCTCGCGCAGGAAAGCCTCCAGGTCTTGCTCCATGGAGGCCAGTTGCTGCGCATAGGCCTGCTGGGTCTGCGTATAGGTGGGCGGGTGACAGGCACGTCGGGGCAGAGCGCAGGTGTGCGCCACACTGCTCCCCTTGGTTTCTCGAGAAGATCCCTGGCTCCCTTCTCTTTGTGTGTGACATTCCTCCCTTGCGTTGGGGTTGCAGAAGATTGTCCTTGTGCACATGAGAGCACTGATGACAAAGAAACATGTGGCACAGACATTGTGGAGTGTTGTCACGGCCGCCAACCAGTCGCCCCCTGGATTGACGCCCCCTGGATTGGCGCCGCTTTGGCGGAACCGTAGGTGCTGGCCGCAAGGTTTCTCCGAAACGGGGTTTTGACTTCTCACGTTCAACCCCAACAAAACGAAACCCAGAAGCCACAACACCCGGAGCTCAGCCATGATGTTTCAACTCTGAAGACCGGAGGCATCCTGTAAGCTTAGCTGACCTGTCCCATTGTGAGTTCATATGACCTCAGAGGTAAGATGTCTCATGGTTGGGTCTGGTCATGTTGGTGGCAGGCATGCCAGACCTGAGAGGAGCGTGCCAGTCACACTGCAGAGGAAGGTGAATGCCACTATTCAGTTAAGATAAAGAGCTTTGAATGTCAGCCAGTGAGAGCTGCCAGTAGTCACCTTGCAAATAGGGGGGCTGTTCCCCACCCATGGGAGGAATCGGAGCATGTCCAAACTGGCCATCAGGATCTGAAATGATGTGGTTTAGACAGGACAATCAGTGGCCAATAACTATGATGGCTATATGGCCTCAGAATCAGTAGACCACTCCGTGTTTTCTAGAGCAGTGGTCCCCAAGCTGTGCCCTTTAAGAGATTTTGGACTTCAGCTCCCAAAAGCCTCAGCCAAAGAATCAAAGAGTATGAAGAGACCTCAAGTGTGATCCAGTCCAACCCCCTTCTGCCATGCAGGAACTCTCCATCAAAGCATCCCCATTGACAGATGGCCATCCAGCCTCTGCTTAAAGACCTCCAAGGAAGGAGACTCCACTCCACTCCGAGGAAGGAGTGTGTTCCTTTACTGTCAGGAAGTTCTTCCTAATGTTGAGCTGGAATCTCTTTTCCTGCAGCTTGCATCCATTGTTCTGGGTCCTGTTCTCTGGAGCAGCAGAAAACAAGCTTGCTCCCTCTTCAATATGACATCCTTTCAAATATTTAAACAGGGCTATCATATCACCTCTTAACCGTCTCTTCTCCAGGCTAAACACCCCCAGCTCCCTGAGTCCTTCCTCATAGGGCAAGGTTTCCAGACCTTTCACCATTTTAGTCGCCCTCCTTTGGACACATGGCTCCAGTTTCTCAGTGTCCTTTTTGAATTGTGGTGCCCAGAACTGGACACAATATTCCATGTGGGGCCTGACCAGAGCAGAATACAGTGGCACTATTACTTCTCTTGATCTAGACATTATACTTTTATTGATGCAGCCTAAAATTGCATTGGCCTTTTTAGCTGCTGCATCACACTGTTCACTCATGTTCAACTTATCATCTACTTGGACTCCTAGATCCCTTTCACACGTAGTTTCATTCAGCCAGGTGTCACCCATCCTATATCTGTGCATTTTATTTTTCCACCCTAAGTGCAATACCTTACATTTCTCCGTGTTGAATTTCATTTTGTTAGCTTTGGCCCAGCTTTCTAGTCTATTCAGGTCATTTTGAATGTTGATCCTGTCCTCTGGGTATTAGTTTGGTGTCATCTGCAAATGTGATAAACATGCCCCCAGTGGCCATTAACTATGATGGCTATATGGCCTCAGAATCTGAATGCCTCCCCCAAACTGTGTCCTTTAAGAGATTTTGGACTCCAGCTCCCAAAAGCCTCAGCCATGTTGGCTGATGGCCTGGGATTCTGGGAACCGAAGTCCAAAATCTCTTAAAGGGGCACAGTTTGGGGGTGGGGACCACTGAGTTAGCGATTCCCAAACGTTGATCCTCTCAGTGGTTCCCCCAAACTGTGCCCTTTTGAGAGATTTTGGACTGCAGCTCCCAGAAGCCCCAGCCATGTTGGCCGATGGCTTAGGATTCTGGGAAATGGAGTCCGGAAAAAAAAAGTCCCCTTAAAGAGCATGGGAAGAATCTGGACATCTGTAAACAGATTAGCCTGTGGCGTCGGCGACGTCATGGCGCAAGACGTCGCTGTCGAGCGGCGTCACGTGACTTGCGTCGTGACGCAATACGTCGCTATCAGAGGAGGCAGGATCGGCGTCACGTGGCTGGCGTGACGTCAGAGGGGAGGAAGGAGGAAAGAGGTGTGTGAGAGAGAGGGAGACAAAATGGCGTCGCCCCGCTGCTGCCAGAGCGGCTCTCGAAGGGGAAAGAGGCTCCTTGCCGCCGTCGTTTCCGCCGCCTGCGCTCGGGCCTTGTGAGCGGGCCTTGTCCAGCGAGAGGAGGAGAAGCAGCAGCAGCAACCGCCGCGGGAGGGATCGCCGCCTGTCAGGGCGGAGGAGCGGGGTGAGTGAGCGAGGAGGCGGAGGAGGAGGAGGGAGCAAGGGAGGCCTCGGGGAGACGAAGGAAGGAGCCTCCGGAGGCAGGCGGAAAGGAGAGGGGCGTGCGGGGGTCGGTCGGAGGGCCCTGTGCGCATGCGCAGCTTCCCTGGGGCTGAAGCCCTGCTGCTAATAGGAATCATCATCATCATCATCATCATGAAAATGATAACAGCAGTAATAATAATAATAATAATAATATTAATAACCCCGTTAGAAACCCATGGAGGGGCTGAGGAGGAGGGAGCTCATCATCATAATAATAGTAGTAGTAGTAGTAATCATAATAGTAATGGTGGTAAGAGCAGCAGCAGCAGCAAGTGCCTTTCTGTGCCGCTTGTCGCAGTACTTAAGCACTCCTTAAGCTCCTTATAATACAGAATAATATAAATATAAATACAGTATAAATAAACATAACATAAATATATGATATGATAAAAAGAGGAGGAGGAGGATGAGAAGGAGGATGATTTCCCCGCCTCTCCTCAAGGCAGGGCTCACTGTGTTATAAATACAAAACCCAATTAAAACACATAGAGGAGCTGGGGAGCTAATAAGAATAATAATAGTAATGGTGGTGGTGATGATGATGATGATGATTCCCCCACTTCTCCTCAAGACTCAAGGCAGGGAACAATAATGTGTTCAAAATACAAAGCACAATTAAAAACACTGTTAAAAACCTTTAAGATGATGATGATAATGGTAACAAATCGTATTCCTTTCCCTCCTCTTCTGAAGGCGAGGCACAGCATGTTAAAAGCACAAAGCGCAGTGGAAAACACATAATAAGCCCATGGAAAATACAACATTATAAAGCCATGATGAAGAAGAGGAGGAGGAGGACGAGGAGGAGGATACATTTTATTGCTTTTCCACCTTTTCTCAAGGCTCCAGACAGAGTACAATGTGTTAAAAATACAAAACACAACTGAAAACACATAAACCCATAGTTAAAATATAACAGTATAAAATAATTGAAATAATAACGTTCTTTGAGGTGGGGTAGGACATAATAAAATACAAAACACAATTGAAAACACATAAACCCACAGTCAAAATATTGTTGTTGTGCCTTCAAGTTGTTTCTGACTTATGACTGAGGGAGTGTGACTTGTCCAAGCGCAGGAGAGGGTTTTCGTGGCCAAGGCAGAACTCGAACCCTGGGCTCAAATCACTGCGTCAGGCTGGCTTCCCTCAAGGCAGGGCATAGCATGTTAAAACACAAAACACACTTAAAACACATAAACCCACAGTTAAAACTTGCTGTTGTCGTTGTGTGCTTTCAAGTTCTTTCTGACTTAGGGCCAAGGCAGATCTATCATGGGGCTTCCTTGGCAAGTTTCTCCAGAGGGCTTTTGCCTTGGCTGTCCTCTGAGGCAGAGAGTGTGTGACTTGCCCAGGGTCAGCCAGTTGGTTTCCATGGCCAAGCCAGGATCCCAACCCGCTCTCCAGAGTCAAAGCCCAATGCCCAAACCACTACACCACACTGGCTTTGCCACGGTTAAAATACCACACCAGAAAATCATTAAAACACACTCATAAGAGTACATGCACAGTTAAAAAGTGGTCATTTATAATTGACGGAGTAGGCCTGCCAGAAGAGATACATCCTTAATGCTGTTTTAAAAGCAGTCAGCTGTTGAATCTCTTCTGGCAGGTCAGTCCAGATTCCTGGGGCGGCTGAAGAAAAAGTCCCCTGGCTGACAGTTGCCAGCCTAGTCCAGGCTGACTGGAGTAAGTGTCCTCTAGAGGACCTGAGATTACGAGACATATTATGTGGGAGGAGGTGATTTTGTAGGTAACCTGGGCCCAAACCATCTAGGGCTTTAAAGGTAATGACCAGCACTTTGTACCTTGTCTGGAAACTAATTGGCAGCCAGTAAAGGTATAACAACAACAACAACAATAATATTTATATCCCACTTTCTCCTGATAATGGAGTTAGGGCTGCAAGCAACATACAGTATTGAAAAGCAATGCAAATTAGCTTTCATGTTACTTCATAAGCCTGTATGTTTTATTAAGAGATGCGGTGGCTCAGAGGTCAAAATACTGACTCTGATGATCGCAAGATGAACAGGACAGGAGTTTGAAGCTTGAAAGACGGAGGGAGCTCCCATCACTAGTCCCAGCTTCTGCCAACCTAGCAGTTCGAAAGCATGCAAAAGTGCAAGTAGATAAATAGGTACCACTTGGGTGGGAAAGTAATAGCTTTCTGTGCAGTAATGCTGGCTGCGTGATCGCAGAGTAATCTTTGACAGCGCTAACTCTTTGGCTTAGTAACAGAGAAGAGCACCTCCCCTACAGTCAGATATGACTAGACAACCTTGTCAGGGGAAAACCTTTACTTTTCTTTCTATTTGATTACATGTATTGGTTAGTTTGCATTTATATGACATTATCTTTTTTAAAGAATTCTATCTAGATCATTTGTTTTGTAACTGCATTACGTAGTTTTAGTTAATTATTCCTTCCCTCTGTATGTGTGCACACACTTTAGATTGCATTCTTCAGGCACGACCCACTGTTTTTGGTTGTTGGTGCTGTACGTTGTTTGTTCTTAGCTGCCCTGGAGTCGACCTCAACTCATGGCGACCCTGTGGGTGAGACATCTCCAAGACCTCCTGTCTTCCAGTGCTCTCCTTAGGTCCTGTAAATTCATGTCCATGACCTCTTTGACTCCATCCATCTAGCTTGCAGTCTTCTTCCTTTTCTACTTCCCTCCATTTTTCTTGCATTGTTTTCTTTTCTGATGAGTCCTGCTTTCTCATGATGTAGCCAAAGTATGACAGCCTCAGTTTGATTATCTTGACTTCCAGGGAGATGTCAGGCTTGATCTGTCCAAGGGCCCATTTGTTTGTCCTTTTGGCTGTCCACGGTGTCCTCAGCACTCTTCTGCAGCACCACAGCTCAAATGAGTTCACCATGTAAATTGATGATGCTATATAAATAAACAGTGATAATAATAATGATGATGAAAATAAAAGCATGAATACAAGTATAAATCTAAGATTTAAAACCAATTAAAAAGCGTATGAAGTGAAAACATTTAAACATTAAAAATAGTAAAAATGCATTAAATTACCCTCCCTACCACACTCCGAAATGTCTGGATGGGGAGAGGGAGTGTGCATGTGTCTCCTCCACTTGTTGAGGTTGAACCAGGAGTCACCAAGCCCCCCCCCCCTTTCAGATAAAGGCAAGGAGAGGATTGAGCCTCCTTCTCCTTAACACTTCATTTATCATCTAAAAGGCTCCAGCTCTCAAGTGAGGCCTCCTCCTTAGCTTGTGGGACTCAGGTGTAGAGGGAGTTCAAGGGATGTGAGGAAGTCTTGCAGACCCGCAGGTCCCACTTTTGAGTGTCACCCCTCTCATCATGCTACATTCCCCCCATCCTCTGTCCTTTCTCTGTTTCAGGTGGAATCCTACCCCACACACAACACAAGTATTCTGTCAGGAGATATGTAACAGGGCACTGGGTGTGAACTGGTTTGTAAATGTGTTTATATGTTCAAATATGAAGTTTATAGTATTGGCGGTGATACTGGGACACAAACTTTTACAGCAGGCCCTCCATATCTGCGGACGTAGAATCTACAGATTCCAGCATCGATGCATGGCAAGCCCATGGGGGGGGGGCAGAGGAGGAAGAGGTGGTGGCAGTGGAGAAGAGGAGGAGGCCACCCGGGGGACATCTCAGCAGGAGAAGAGGCTCCTCCCGGCCACCCAAAGCCTACCTCACCTTCCTCTCCTTCTCCTCCTCCTTCTTCTGTGGACCAGCAGGCATGGTGTGGCCTGGAGGGTCAAGAAGCAGAGCGACAGAGCCTCAGTGGGGCTGGAGCTGCAAGGAACCACAAGGTCATCCAGCCAGGCCCCAGAACCTTCCCCCTGGGAAGCGGCACAGATGGATAGCCATCTCTTGGGAGTGCTCTAATTGTTTGTTCCTGTGTAGTAGGCAGTTGGGCTGGATGGCCCTTGGTGTCTTGTTCAAGTCTATCATTTTAGGATTCTAACAGCTTACAGCTCCTTTCAGGAGATATTTGTCACCCTCATATCAAGCTTAGAGCAGTCTTTCAGCCTGACAGCAACCCTATGAAATAGGGAGCCATCTGTTTATCGAGTCCATGGCTGACCTTTACGTAGCTGAACTGAGACTTGATTCTGGGCATGGATGTAGAAAATCTCATATTCCAGTTGTAATATCTTACTGAATTTTAATACTTAGACAAATCTGTCTGTGGAACTTGTGAGGCAGAGTATCCTTTGGTCAACTGTGTTGTTTGTTCAGAGCAAAAGTAAAACAGTCCTGTTATCCTTGCTGTTTGAAATGACAGAAACAAACTTCTTTCTAAGTACTTTTGTTCAGGTAAGCTCTACAGGGCCTGTGTGTCTTCAGGGGTCAAAGTCTATACAACTGTTGTGAGGTCTTAAAGTATATAAACTTCCTGTCAGACTGTGAAATCCATTTTCATGCCTGTAAACTCATGTGTCCCAAATCTGGAACTTCCTGTGTCATAAATCTCCCATTTCTCTTTATTTATATTAGTCTGTTTCTGAAAACAACAACGCAATGTTTGTATGTGAGCAGAAGGAGACAAGGCTGTGTTTTAGGTTGGGCGACTGTCCTTCATTCTTTAATGAGTCCCTTCTCTTGAATAGTGTGTCTTGTGTTGGAAGGTGTCACATGTTCATTGTCCCAACAGGACATTCCCTTGCCTGCTTAGCAGTAAACCACTGAATGCTGTGAAATTTATTTCTGAGTAAACATGCCAGGGGTCATGCTTCAACTGATTCTAGTTTGTGAAGTTGAAGGCATTCACAGCCAGTATCCATAGTTTTCTGTGTGTGGCTACATTCCTGATGTCTCGCTTGCTACTGTGGTTGGCATCTTCAGAGGTTGGCGGCATGGAAGTGTGTGGGATATATATACCTGTGGGATCCTTGTTTGGGAGGAAGTGGTTTTGCATGTTAATGGTGGAGTTAGTTTGTGTGTTGTACTGTGCTGAATGGTGGTGTGTTGTGTGGGGTACATGAAGGGGATTTGTGTTAATTTAATTGGTAATCCGTTGTCTGCAGGGATTAAATAGACTCAGATCACCCTCACATATCCCACACAACACACCTCCAGCCCTACAGAAAACTGATTCTGTTTGATTCTAGTTTCTTCTCCTTTGGGAATGGGGAGTCGTCACCCTTGTTGCTGTTGTTATTATGTCTCTTCAAATAGTTTTCTGACTTGTGGTGATTCTAAGGTGAACCTATCACTGGGTTTTCTTTGCAAGATTTGTTTAGAGGGGTTTGCATGGCTTCCTCTGGGACTGAGAGAGTGTGACTTGCCCGAGGTCACCCAGTGGGTTTCTATGGCAGAGCGGGGATTCAAACCTTGGTTTCCCAGGCTCTTAGTCCAGCACTCAAACCATGGTAGTTCGACAATTTTTGGCAGATTCTCCATACCCTAGAGGAAGGTAGAATGCTTTTCTATATTTCTATAGGAAGTTCTATAGAGTGTAATACTAGATATTCTGACAAAGAAGAACTACACATGAAGGTCATTTTTTCCCACGAGGGAAGTGGCCAGTCACACCTGTGGAAAATACATAGCATGATAGAATCCTTAGTCTCTGCTAAAGTAGAGAGATCTATTTCCTAATCCCTATTTTTTTTTATTAAGGAAGAAATCCTGTGCTGTGATATGTTATAATACATTATCATGTGCTCCTGTTTTGTTATTTAACTTTTGGGCTGGGCAGCTGGTGTGCACTCTGGACTTAGTCACTGACAACACTGCTGAATAATGTTCAATTAAAACTTCCTCTCACTGAGTCACAATTAGGTCATTTTGTGTATTGATTTCCCAAGTGCTTGTTCTTACAGAACCTCCCCTTAAACATATTTTCTGTCCCTCAGATTTCCAGCAGTAAGGAGATGAATATGGATTTGTTTGATTCATTAATGTCTGTGGCAGCCTCCTGATGTAGTGGCTCAGAACTCGCACCATCCCCAGCCAGGCTGGGAAAGGCAGATCTGTGGTAATATTAATAGAAAAATAGTGATTATTTGGAGTACAGTGAAGTTGGAAGAGGTCTTCAGTGTCTGAAACGTACGTCTCTTTAATCCTGCATCTTTTTCATATTTTCCAGTTATACCACTTTGGTGCTACTTTAACTGTCATGGGCTCCATCCTGTGAAATATTTGGATTTGTAATTTTGTGAGGCATTTCCAGTTTTCAGCCGGAGTACTCTAGAGCTTCCACAAAGAACAAATTGCAAGACTCTGTAGGATGCAGCTATGACAATTAAAGTGATACGAAAGTGCTTTAATTGTGTAGTGCAGGCGTCGGCAACCTACGGCTTGCAGGCCAGATCCGGCCCGCAGGCACCATAGGACTGGCCCCAGGCCGGCCCTGCCACCAATTGCCACCGGCGGCGCTCGCCTTCCCCCGGCCCTCTGGGACAGCCTTGGCTGAGGAAGAGGAGGAGGGAGGGAGGGAGGGAGGGAGGGAGGGAGGAAGAGGAGGAGCAGGAAGGAAGGAAGAGAAGGAGGAGGGAGGAAGGAAGGAAGGAAGGAAGGAAGGAAGGAAGAGGAGGAGGAAGAAGAATACTCTTTTTGAAGGTGAGACAGTTTGATTTTCCAAAATGCAGTGTGTATTTTCAGTGCTTTTAATGCTAAAAGGTCTGCTTTTACAATGAGAGTGGTAGTGATGATGATGATGATGATATGTCAGTTTGTGGGACATGCAGTCTTTCTGAAGGTGAGACAGTGTGACTTTCCAAAGTGCATTTCTGTGTATTTTCAGTGCTTTCAATGCTAAAAGGTCTGCTTTTACAACGAGAGTGGTTTCGGCCTTCCCCTTTGGCCGAAAGGGCCCCTTGGAGCCTGTTTGGCTGAAGGAAGGGGCCGAGGAGGAGAGGGCAGGCACACACCTCCTCCTCCCCGTGGGGCTTTGGCAGCCCTGAGGTGCCCTTCGGAGGACACCTCAGGCCTGGCAAAGCCCCAAGGACAGGAGCAGGGGCCGCACGCCTGTTGCTCCTGCCCCTCACGGGCCCTTAGTGGTTCTCAGCTGTCTCTGAGAGGCAGCTGGGGGCCACGGAAGGGCAGGAGGAGCAGGCGCGCGCCTGTCACCCCCTCTCTCAAACCCCCCTTACTTCTAGCTGTCTCTCAGACAGCTGGAGGTTGGGAAAGGGAGCAGAGAAAGCCCCGCCCCCAGAGGGTGGAGGCTCTGCCCCTGGCATGTGGCCCCACCCCTAGTGGGTGGAAGCTCCACCCCAGCATGTGACCCCGCCCCCGGAGGGTGGAAGCTCCCCCCCGCTTCGGCCCTCCAGTTGTCTGAGGGACAGCAACCCGGCCCCTGGCTCAAAAAGGTTGCTACCCCTGGTGTAGTGTGAGAGAAACTGTGTCCCATAGATACACCAAAGTCAATCTCTGTCTGTAGAATTTTTCAGTTTAGATTTATGTAGTCAGCCAGGCAGATAAATAGAGTTTTCACTCTTCTTATGCATGGCTTCTTGTAAACTAAGCAATATGCACTGTTTGCATTGCTGTCACAGTGTCCTTTGTGCAAAGCAAGAGGAATGTAGAGTATTTGGGCTTCCTCCCTAAGGCTGGCATGGGGAATGGCGTGAAATGGTTATCTCAGATTGTGAATGTTCTTGAACTTCAGATGTCTATTACCTTGTGACAGATTGTAAAAGAAATGGCATAGTGAGATTTTCAAATGGGGAAAAGTGCTGTCACAGTTCATTTGTGGGATGGCACTTTTAAAGGCACTTATGTGCTACTGAACAGCTCAGAGCATTGAAACAATCTTACTTGAAAGTACATTCTGACAGTTTTCAGTGAAACAGTCTTCATATAAATGCATTGAGCACTGGAGAAATAAATCTTCATGGTAACAGGTAGATTCGGCCTCTAGTGTCCAGTGGCAGTACATCTCACTCAGGGGCATACAAGAAGCCTGAAGAAGTTAGATATAAAGCTGTTTTTAATAGCTAAATTCTTGACCAAGCTAAGAAACACTGTGTTGATTAAATGATGTGGTATATATTAGCATGGAAATAGGATTTATGTTGGTTAATAATAATAATAATAATAATAATAATATTTATTTGTATTCCACTTTTTCACAAAGGAATCAAAGCAGATTCCAACAGTATAAATCAAACATCAAACAATTAAAAATTACAATTTAAAAACCCCAAAACCCGACCCCTCCCCCAATCATAAAAACAGTGATCAATCCCTTAAAAAGATTAAACATCAAAAAATGTAATTTAAGCTTAGTATGTTTTTATGACACTTCCTCCCCTTCCCCCAGATAGGAATGAGGAAAAACAAGCTTCCCCAAATATATGTTGGAGTGGACAAACAACAGGCTTTACAGTAAAAAGCTCAAGCTTTTAGTGCGTTGTTTACTGTGTTTACTGCAGATAGGCTGTTGCCATCTGCCAACAAAACCCAGATGCTGCAAAAAACCTCCAACTAGACAGAGGATATGGAGGAAAAGAGAGGGCAAGACAGGCAGTAAAATCCTTGTAAAAAGAAGCATCATTGTCAGAGGCGTTGTTAACTGGGTTATGCCTGGACAAAGCCTTGAACCATTGTGGACATGCAGAACACATTGTGGGAACTTAGAACAATACATGTTACATTACTATGAGTGCAACACGCATCCAAGTGAGTTATTTTTATAAACTGGAATCTCTCTATTTTTCACAAGACCTTCCCTGCTCTACAGTTCCAAAGATTGCTTGCAAGATTTAAGATAGGCGTTACTGTAAATCTTGAACAATTCAGTTGTATGTTTGTTAGGCTTTTATGCATTTAATAAAAAAGTGTGTTTTTAGATTTCATGAATATGCTGTTTCTAGAAAGGCATAAGATTCATTTGTATATTAGTTGGGCTTCTATGCAGTTAGAATTGCTTTTTTTAGTCTTTCACTAAATAGGCTGCTTTTAGAAAGGGATGCAATGAAAATATTGTAATAGCCACATTTCAGCTCACTTTGGCCTCACTGTTTAAAATTCTCTACCCACCCATCCCTAAGGATGAGTATATACAATTTCAAGCCTCTGGATGCTTCTCATGAACAGAATGTGTCCATGAAAGCCTATGAGCTTGTTAGTCTTTAAGATGTCACAACAAATCTTCACTGATCTATCTAAAATAGTCTTTGCCCTGTCAGTTTGAGAGAAGCATAACACAGAGCTGCAATTTTTTCAGTAGCTGCTAATGTAAAAGGAATTTAGAGCAAGAGCTGGTGTGTGGGCTTTTTATATACTCTTCATGGATTTCTTCTCAGATTCTCAGGGCCGTCTGTGTTGGTTGCCCTGAAGCAGTACCTGGAGTTGAGAAAACAAGATTGAAAGCCTGTGATAGTCTGGTGGCTAGTCACCATGAGATCATAGATGGCTAGAAGAGAGGATTTATCTGCATTCTGCACTCCCTTCCCACTGTAGGTATATCTGAAAAAGAAGAATGCAGTGGGCCCTTGTTACCTGTTGGGATTTGGTTGGAGGACCCCATGGATACCAAAATCAGAGGATGCTCAGATCCCATTAATTACAAAGACACAGTAAAATGGTATCCCTTATATAAAATGGGAAAAAATTAAGATTTGCTATTTGGAATTTATACTTTTGGGAAATATTTTCAAGCCGTGGCTGCTTCACTCTGTAGATAAAGAATCTCTAGGCCGGCTGTATATTGCAGTTTGACAGAGCTAAATTTGGGGTCTGTAAGCATTGTAGGGTGGTAACTCGAAGTAAATATTTTGATGCTAAACTGGTTAGTGTTGATTTGGAATACATTTTGGTTAGATTTGCTGCATAAGGTGGAGATAACTTAAAGGTTAAGTTTATTATGCAACAAGGACCTTGCTCTGATACTGTTATTTGGATGTAACAAGATAAATCAAGACAATGCTAAATGGAGCATAGCTTGTCTTAGAATGAGAAGTCAATGGCAATAGGGGCCTAAGAGACCAGAAAAAATAGCTGTTGCCTTAGAACATGCTCCTTTGGTATTAAAGGGGTATTAAATTACATCTTAGCTTCATCCTATGGGACAGAGGAATGGCTACTCACCTGGAATCTGGATCCATACTAAGCCTGTGTATTACTGATGTCAGTCCAAGTGCTCCACATTCTGGTCACTTCAAAAGCTAGGATCTTGTGGCATGGTGTTGCAGACATAAGAATCCTTAGCTGTCTCTTTCAGTTTGAAGCAGTGTTCAGAGTGAGGCCTTTTCTGGAACTGCCCTATATACCTTTTTTGGAGAGTCAAATAAATTAGATGTTACGTACTTCACTCCACACCTACTCTCTGACAGGTTATTCTTGCCATATCATCTCCGTAATGCAACATAGGTTTGTAGTTAAGAGAATTTTAATAGAAGTCTGTATGTTGAATTGCTTGACTGGAAATTATTAATTGGATTCCATATTTCACTTGTGATCTTGGTGAAGCTGCAGATTTATAGTTAGCACTTTACCTTGCATTTCTCTTCAGATTCGATCAGTCTTCTAGAACATGGCCACATAGCCCGAAAAACCCACAAAAAACTATCTTACGTTCTATCACATTTCCCTCACCTATTGTGAAAGTAATTTGGACTGCAAATAGAAATAATGCCAAAGGGGTTGGTTCTTATTGTTGGTTTGAGAGTACACACATTTAGTTGTCTAGTAGGAAAGTTTCAGGGATCTTCAATACGATAAGTGGATGTTCAACATGATAAGCAGTAAAGATTAGTTAAGGCTAACCAGTAACAACTTCAGTTATAAACAAGGGACTGGCTAGAAGCACTTATGCTGGAAGATCTAGAGTTAGATTTGTCCTTCTTACATTCTCCTTGTTTTTCCTGCAAAGGCAAATTGTTGGTAATTGAGCAACTCTGACACTATGACTCCACCCATCCACACAATGACCAGAAGTTGCTCACAGGTTAGTAGTTCTCCAAGTGTGTGTCTTTGGATATAGTTTACCTTAAGGCAGGGGTGGGCAACTGGGGAAGGCCAGGGGGCTGCATTAAACACCCTCCCAGGAGTTGTTGGAGGGCTCCACCTCTCTACTGAACCCGTTCCCACCACACACACATATATATATATATATATATATCCATCCCTCAAATGTGCAAAGGTGGGCTTGATGAAACGAAATTGGCAAGCGGAAGTAAATGTTGAGCATAAACTTGTTTGGCAGCGTTTTGCCCCTCACAATGAACTCAGTCATGGATATCAAGGTTTGTTATCTGACACTTTGAAAAAGCAATGCCTACAAATTTCTTCGCATGTCTGGTAGTGAGAAGAAAAGAAGCCTTTGGGATGAGAGCAAAGGTTTACCCAGTTTTAGCATTGTTTTTCAACAGCACTGTAGCCAGTTGCATATATGAAATTGACAAGAAGGGTGTGATCTTTGGTGACATTAATTTCCAGTATTGGGTGCCTGCTTCTGGCCACTGCATTTGCTGAAGTGGATGTCTCTAGGGCCCAGCTGACATTAAGATATAACAACCAGGACCCCTTGTATTGAATTTCATTCTGTGAGCAAATTGTACTTGGTTTGGGTTTCCCTTAAAATACAGGGAAGAACGAGTTGGTTAATATAAGGACAGTGTTGCATTGTGTTATTATGGTAACTGTTGTCCGCTTAATCCTTAACAATTTGCAGAAGTACTGGCTTGTTGCACGCACCTCATTGAAGCTGAAGGTGAAAGATGGTAATTAATATGGAATTGCATAGCTGTATGAAGACACATGACTTAATGTACCCTGAACAAAATCTAATTACAGGTTAAAAGCATAATAGAGAAAGTGAAAATTAAATGTCTGATTAATGTAGAGAAGAAGAAAATGTGATGGGATCCTGCTTGGGCCTGCATTTGAGCAGAGAAGAAATGGGAAGTACTGTAGCATATAAAGGCAGGACAAATAGCTCTGCAGGGCTTTGCCTCCAGTGTGCCAAAGAGGAAGGGGGTACCTGCAAGGCGTTGAGTGAGAAGCAGGGAACTCTTTAACCCCACACTTATCACTGAGGTTTGTTCTTCCAGGCACTTGACTAGGAAGCCTAGTCCTAGAGCCTGACTGGAGGAAAAACAGAGTTGCAGAGAGGTAATGGTGAGTGAAAGAAGCTGAGGCACTTCTTTTCACTTGCTGTCCTTCCTTCTCCCTGCATCTGCTTTATGTATTTAAGGTCAAGCATGTGATGGATGGCATCCACAGGATTCCAAGTCCCCCAATATAGATCAGGTTGTTGTTGTGTGCCTTCAGGTAGTTTCCAACTTATGGCAACCTCAAGATGAACCTATCATGGGGTTTTCTGGGGCTGAAAGTTTGTGACTGGTTACCCAGTGTGTTACCATGGTCAAACAGGGACTCAGACTCTGGTCTCCAGAGTTGTAGTCCAATGCTCAAACCACTACACCACGATGGCACTACAGACCATGTAAACTAGTGCAAATTTCACTTTTAGGACTGGTACCAGGGCCAGTGTGGTACAATGGTTAGAGCATTGGACTAGGACTCTGGGAGATCAGGGTACAATCCCATCAGGCATGGAAAGCACAGTGTATGGCACTCTCTCACCCTTAAGAGGAAGGCAGTGACAAACTTCCTCTGTAAATCTTGTCAGGAAATGTGAAATCAAAGGCTTTCACGGCTGGCATCCATAGTTTTTTGTAGGTTTTTTGGGCTATGTGGCCATGTTCTAGAACAGTGATGGTGAACCTGTCTCTGTGGGCACATGTGCCGTCACCCCAGCACAGAGTTTGCCAGAGTTTGTTACTAGAAAGCCAAAGAGACACGGCACTTTGCAATATATAAGTGGGTTTCGGCTTGCAGTTTGGGCACTCGGCCGCTAAAAGTTTCATCATCACTGTTCTAGAACATGGCCACATAGCCTGAAAAACCCACAAAAAACTAGACAGGAGAATTCTAGATTTGTCATAAGTCAGAGTTGACTTGAAGGCACATTATTATTATTATTATTATTATTATTATTATTATTATAGCACTGTAGATTTGCGCAGCACTGTACATAAAAACAACAAATATAAAAGAGTAAACCTGCCTATGGCGTACAATCTAAGAAATCATAGGATAATACAAATAAAACACAGCAATACAGGAAATGGTTCAATAAAACAGGCAACAAAAAGAACATCAGATAGCAAGTGACAATCACGCAATGCCTGGGAACGCTTCTCTGAACAGGATGGTCTTCAACTCCGTTTTGAAGCTGGTTAATGAAGTGATGGCCCTTGTGTCTCGCGGGGGAAGAAGGTTCCAGGAGTGAGGGGCAGCAAATGAAAAGGGGTGAATCCTAGATGGGGCAGAGGAAATCCTGGGCTGGGACAGCCAACTTTGACTACGAGAACGGAGGGCCTGAGTGGGAAGGTGAGGAGAAAGAAGGTCTGATAAATAAGGGGGGGGGCAGCCCATGGAGGGCTTTAAGCATCGACAGCAGGAGCTTATACTGAATATGGAAAGGGAGGGGGAGCCAGTGAAGGGATGCCAACAAAGGAGAGATATGGTCACAGCGGTAGGCGGATGTGACAATGCATGCAGCTGAATGCTGGACAGAATTAAAGGGCGGAGGTGAGAAAGAGGAAGCCCAGCCAGGAGGACATTACAGTAATCAAGTCGGGAGATCACTAGGGCATGGACCAGGATCTTGGCAGTAGAGGCGGAGAGATATGGTTGGATTTTGGCAATATTGTATAAAGAGAATCTACAAGCCTTGGCTGTGGTCTGGATCTGAGGGATACACGACAGAGAAGAGTCAAAGATAAAACCAAGACTGCGGGCTTGCTGGACTGGTTGAATAGAAATGTTGTTCACAGAGACAGAAAAGGAGAGTTGAAGGGTGGGCTTAGGAGGAAAGACAAGAAGCTCCGTCTTGGACATGTTGAGCTTCAAACGCCGATGGCACATCCACTGCGAGACAGCTGTGAGTCAAGACGAAACTTGCTGTTCAAGCCTTGGAGAAAGGTCAGGGGTGGAAAGATACAGCTGGGTGTCATCGGCATACAGATGGTAGGAAAAGCCAAAAGAGCTAATGAGTTTACCTAAGGACAGTGTGTAGAGAGAAAACAGAAATGGACCCAGAACAGAGCCCTGGGGAACTCCAACAGATGAGGGAAAAGTAACTGGCACTTGCTTAGGGAAGTGGGGAGAGTATTATACTGCCAAATGAAACCAATCTCAGAATATGAAGCTGAATTCTGTGCAGTTGGTGCATCCTGGAGATTGTGATAGCTTATTATAGAAGGCATCACAATTTCTCTGATAAATTGGTGTCGGTCTCTTAAATACCTTTAGGCACTCAAGTCTGAAGAAGGGATGCAGCTTCATTCTAGTGCACATGCTTCACATGGAGAAGGTACCAGGTTCTCTAATGAGGCATCTCTAATTAGGAATGAGGAAGCAGGTGACAGGAAATACCTCTCTGCAGACACATTGCCACTCTAAGCAGGAAATGGTGTGCTGGATGGGCATTGTGCCTGGCCTGGTATCAAGTAGCTTCCTATGGCTTTTTAAAGGGATGACTTCAAGCATGTTTTTGATGCCTTAGTAGCAGGTCGAACAAAGCTTTTGTTCTGCTACAGAATCACCGTTCTGGCACTTCCCTATCCTTAAGATTCTAAATAGTAGTGAGGTATTTGGATATGGGGGAAAAGGAACATGTCAATGCATGTAGCAAGGAACTGTCATGACGTCATGGGTGATTTTTCACTGGGACATCCCATTACCCAAATTGCAGGGGGTTCCTTTAAGAATGTTTATAGGGGAATTTTAATAATAGCT
The DNA here is from genome assembly GCF_019175285.1 of Sceloporus undulatus. NCBI lineage: Eukaryota > Metazoa > Chordata > Lepidosauria > Squamata > Phrynosomatidae > Sceloporus > Sceloporus undulatus. The sequence goes on along the minus strand of NC_056523.1, from coordinate 330,148,331 downwards.
CAAATGAAATAATATTCTGGCCAGGGCAACAGTGGCCTTAGGGACCAGCCCAACTATACCAGGTCCAAATCACACAGAATTCCAGAGACATACCCAAATTAATTGTAGATTATTAAGGGAATGAACAACGCACACACTATGCTGATGTTTCTGGATGATCTATTGTTGTTGATGCCTTCCTCTGTCCCTGAGCTGGAGCCAACTGTGATTAATCATCATCATCATCATCATCTATTATTTAATTTAATAATTTGATTTAATAATTTATTATTCAATAATTCAATAATTTATTATTATTATTATTATTCACACAACAGGTGATAGAATTGTGGTATTTTTTACTGCAAAATATGATGGCATCCAGATTGCTTAGATGGTTTTAAAAGAGGAATAGATAAATTTATTTAGGATAAGTCTAACAATGGTACTACTTGGCTATATACTTCTCCCAGATTCAGAGGCAGTGGATTCTTGGGATCAATAGCAGGAGAGGATTTTGCCCCTCATATTTTTTTATTTATCTATATTTCCATAGCACCTTTACCCCCAAATTCTTGTAGCAAGTTCTGTCTGTGATTTCCCATAAGCATCCAACTAGCCCTTCTGTGAAATTAAATGTTAGCCTCGGTTGACCTTTTTATTTAATGCAGGGGTAGGCAACCCCCGGCCTGTGGGCCACATCCGGCCCGCCGAGGCGTCGGGACCGGCCCCAGCCCGGTCCTGCCGCTGATTGCCGCAGGCGGTACTGCAGCACCAGCACCGAGGAGGGCAGGCCGCAGACACTGTGCTTCCGCCGCCACCCGCTGCGGCTTCCTGTAGCCCTGCGTGCGCCTGCAGGGCCGCACACAGGGCTAAATAGGAGGAGTTTCTCCTCCTGGGGCTGACTGGCCAATGGCTGCTGGCAGGGGGCAGGCTGTTGCAGCTCCAGCCTGCCCCCATTGGCCAGCCAGCCACAAGAGGAGGAGCTCCTCCTCTAGCAGGGAAGGAAGGGGGCGGGGGTCCTCCTTCCCATCCTTCCTTTCCCGTGGCTGCCAGGCAGCCGTGGGCAGGGAAGGAAGGGGGCAGGGGAAGAGGAGGAGGAGGAGGAGGGAGGAAGGAAGGAGGAGGAAGGAAGGAAGGAAGGAGGAGGAAGAGGAGGAGGAGGGAGGAAAGAAGGAGCAGGAGGAGGAGGGAGGAAGGGAGGAGGAGGAGGAGGAGGGAAGGAGGAGGGAGGAAGGAAGGAGGAGGAGGACTTCCACGGGCTCCTTCTCGGCCCATGCAGCCCCAGGCCTCCCTCCGGAGAGAGAGGCCTGGGGCTGCAAGGGCCGTGGAGGAGCCCAGGAGGTGGCCTGCCCAAGCCCTTCCCTTTGGCCGAAAGGGCCCCTTGGAGCCCTTTCGCCTGAAGGGAAGAGCCGAAGGGAAGGGCCTGGGACGGGTGCCCAAGCCCTTCCCT